>NW_027364566.1:0-207794 GCF_046119375.1 Phyllobates terribilis
AGCTGGCACCTCACTCTCTTTGAATCTTCTTTATCATGCTAAGAGGAGCGGGAAAAAGCAAAAAAATTCAGAATTGCACCTTGCAATGCGGAGAAATTACTGTTTGTGCATTTACAATATTCATTGATTTTTGCCATTGAAAAACGTCCAGAAATGATTGAAAGTACTGACTGAATGAAAGGAGCTGGCATCTCACTCTCTTTGAATCTTCTTTATCATGCTAAGAGGAGCAGGAAAAAGCAAAAAATTTCAGAATTGCACCTTGCAATGCGGAGAAATTACTGTTTGTGCATTTACAATATTCATTGATTTTTGCCATTGAAAAACGTCCAGAAATGATTGAAGCTACTGACTGCATGAAAGGAGCTGGCATCTCACTCTCTTTGAATCTTCTTTATCATGCTAAGAGGAGCAGGAAAAAGTAAAAAATTTCAGAATTGCACCTTGCAATGCGGAGAAATTACAGTTTGTGCATTTACAATATTCATTGATTTTTGCCATTGAAAAACATCCAGAAATGATTGAAGCTACTGACTGAATGAAAGGAGCTGGCATCTCACTCTCTTTGAATCTTCTTTATCATGCTAAGAGGAGCAGGAAAAAGCAAAAAATTTCAGAATTGCACCTTGCAATGCGGAGAAATTACTGTTTGTGCATTTACAATATTCATTGATTTTTGCCATTGAAAAACATCATGTTATTCATATACCAGAAATGTTTGAAGCTACTGACTGAATGAAAGGAGCTGGCATCTCACTCTCTTTGAATCTTCTTTATCATGCTAAGAGGAGCAGGAAAAATCAAAAAATTTCAGAATTGCACCTTGCAATGCGGAGAAATTACTGTTTGTGCATTTACAATATTCATTGATTTTTGCCATTGAAAAACGTCCAGAAATGATTGAAGCTACTGACTGAATGAAAGGAGCTGGCATCTCACTCTCTTTGAATCTTCTTTATCATGCTAAGAGGAGCAGGAAAAAGCAAAAAATTTCAGAATTGCACCTTGCAATGCGGAGAAATTACTGTTTGTGCATTTACAATATTCATTGATTTTTGCCATTGAAAAACATCATGTTATTCATATACCAGAAATGATTGAAGCTACTGACTGAATGAAAGGAGCTGGCATCTCACTCTCTTTGAATCTTCTTTATCATGCTAAGAGGAGCAGGAAAAAGTAAAAAATTTCAGAATTGCACCTTGCAATGCGGAGAAATTACTGTTTGTGCATTTATAATATTCAATGATTTTTGCCATTGAAAAACGTCCAGAAATGATTGAAGCTACTGACTGAACGAAAGGAGCTGGCATCTCACTCTCTTTGAATCTTCTTTATCATGCTAAGAGGAGCAGGAAAAAGCAAAAAATTTCAGAATTGCACCTTGCAATGCAGAGAAATTACTGTTTGTGCATTTACAATATTCATTGATTTTTGCCATTGAAAAACGTCCAGAAATGATTGAAGCTACTGACTGAATGAAAGGAGCTGGCATCTCACTCTCTTTGAATCTTCTTTATCATGCTAAGAGGAGCAGGAAAAAGCAAAAAATTTCAGAATTGCACCTTGCAATGCGGAGAAATTACTGTTTGTGCATTTACAATATTCATTGATTTTTGCCATTGAAAAACATCATGTTATTCATATACCAGAAATGTTTGAAGCTACTGACTGAATGAAAGGAGCTGGCATCTCACTCTCTTTGAATCTTCTTTATCATGCTAAGAGGAGCAGGAAAAAGCAAAAAATTTCAGAATTGCACCTTGCAATGCGGAGAAATTACTGTTTGTGCATTTACAATATTCATTGATTTTTGCCATTGAAAAACATCATGTTATTCATATACCAGAAATGTTTGAAGCTACTGACTGAATGAAAGGAGCTGGCATCTCACTCTCTTTGAATCTTCTTTATCATGCTAAGAGGAGCAGGAAAAAGCAAAAAATTTCAGAATTGCACCTTGCAATGTGGAGAAATTACTGTGCATTTACAATATTCATTGATTTTTACCATTGAAAAACGTCCAGAAATGATTGAAGCTACTGACTGAATGAAAGTAGCTGGCATCTCACTCTCTTTGAATCTTCTTTATCATGCTAAGAGGAGCAGGAAAAAGCAAAAAATTTCAGACTTGCACCTTGCAATGCGGAGAAATTACTGTTTGTGCATTTACAATATTCATTGATTTTTGACATTGAAAAACATCATGTTATTCATATACCAGAAATGTTTGAAGCTACTGACTGAATGAAAGGAGCTGGCATCTCACTCTCTTTGAATCTTCTTTATCATGCTAAGCGGAGCAGGAAAAAGCAAAAAATTTCAGAATTGCACCTTGCAATGCGGAGAAATTACTGTTTGTGCATTTACAATATTCATTGATTTTTGCCATTGAAAAACATGTTATTCATATACCAGAAATGTTTGAAGCTACTGACTGAATGAAAGGAGCTGGCACCTCACTCTCTTTGAATCTTCTTTATCATGCTAAGAGGAGCGGGAAAAAGCAAAAAAATTCAGAATTGCACCTTGCAATGCGGAGAAATTACTGTTTGTGCATTTACAATATTCATTGATTTTTGCCATTGAAAAACGTCCAGAAATGATTGAAAGTACTGACTGAATGAAAGGAGCTGGCATCTCACTCTCTTTGAATCTTCTTTATCATGCTAAGAGGAGCAGGAAAAAGCAAAAAATTTCAGAATTGCACCTTGCAATGCGGAGAAATTACTGTTTGTGCATTTACAATATTCATTGATTTTTGCCATTGAAAAACGTCCAGAAATGATTGAAGCTACTGACTGAATGAAAGGAGCTGGCATCTCACTCTCTTTGAATCTTCTTTATCATGCTAAGAGGAGCAGGAAAAAGTAAAAAATTTCAGAATTGCACCTTGCAATGCGGAGAAATTACAGTTTGTGCATTTACAATATTCATTGATTTTTGCCATTGAAAAACATCCAGAAATGATTGAAGCTACTGACTGAATGAAAGGAGCTGGCATCTCACTCTCTTTGAATCTTCTTTATCATGCTAAGAGGAGCAGGAAAAAGCAAAAAATTTCAGAATTGCACCTTGCAATGCGGAGAAATTACTGTTTGTGCATTTACAATATTCATTGATTTTTGCCATTGAAAAACATCATGTTATTCATATACCAGAAATGTTTGAAGCTACTGACTGAATGAAAGGAGCTGGCATCTCACTCTCTTTGAATCTTCATTATCATGCTAAGAGGAGCAGGAAAAAGCAAAAAATTTCAGAATTGCACCTTGCAATGCGGAGAAATTACTGTTTGTGCATTTACAATATTCATTGATTTTTGCCATTGAAAAACATGTTATTCATATACCAGAAATGTTTGAAGCTACTGACTGAATGAAAGGAGCTGGCACCTCACTCTCTTTGAATCTTCTTTATCATGCTAAGAGGAGCAGGAAAAAGCAAAAAAATTCAGAATTGCACCTTGCAATGCGGAGAAATTACTGTTTGTGCATTTACAATATTCATTGATTTTTGCCATTGAAAAACGTCCAGAAATGATTGAAAGTACTGACTGAATGAAAGGAGCTGGCATCTCACTCTCTTTGAATCTTCTTTATCATGCTAAGAGGAGCAGGAAAAAGCAAAAAATTTCAGAATTGCACCTTGCAATGCGGAGAAATTACTGTTTGTGCATTTACAATATTCATTGATTTTTGCCATTGAAAAACGTCCAGAAATGATTGAAGCTACTGACTGAATGAAAGGAGCTGGCATCTCACTCTCTTTGAATCTTCTTTATCATGCTAAGAGGAGCAGGAAAAAGTAAAAAATTTCAGAATTGCACCTTGCAATGCGGAGAAATTACAGTTTGTGCATTTACAATATTCATTGATTTTTGCCATTGAAAAACATCCAGAAATGATTGAAGCTACTGACTGAATGAAAGGAGCTGGCATCTCACTCTCTTTGAATCTTCTTTATCATGCTAAGAGGAGCAGGAAAAAGCAAAAAATTTCAGAATTGCACCTTGCAATGTGGAGAAATTACTGTTTGTGCATTTACAATATTCATTGATTTTTAACAATGAAAAACGTCCAGAAATGATTGAATCTACTGACTGAATGAAAGGAGCTGGCATCTCACTCTCTTTGAATCTTCTTTATCATGCTAAGAGGAGCAGGAAAAAGCAAAAAATTTCAGAATTGCACCTTGCAATGCGGAGAAATTACTGTTTGTGCATTTACAATATTCATTGATTTTTGCCATTGAAAAACATCATGTTATTCATATACCAGAAATGTTTGAAGCTACTGACTGAATGAAAGGAGCTGGCATCTCACTCTCTTTGAATCTTCTTTATCATGCTAAGAGGAGCAGGAAAAAGCAAAAAATTTCAGAATTGCACCTTGCAATGCGGAGAAATTACTGTTTGTGCATTTACAATATTCATTGATTTTTGCCATTGAAAAACATCATGTTATTCATATACCAGAAATGTTTGAAGCTACTGACTGAATGAAAGGAGCTGGCATCTCACTCTCTTTGAATCTTCTTTATCATGCTAAGAGGAGCAGGAAAAAGCAAAAAATTTCAGAATTGCACCTTGCAATGTGGAGAAATTACTGTTTGTGCATTTACAATATTCATTGATTTTTACCATTGAAAAACGTCCAGAAATGATTGAAGCTACTGACTGAATGAAAGTAGCTGGCATCTCACTCTCTTTGAATCTTCTTTATCATACTAAGAGGAGCAGGAAAAAGCAAAAAATTTCAGACTTGCACCTTGCAATGCGGAGAAATTACTGTTTGTGCATTTACAATATTCATTGATTTTTGCCATTGAAAAACATCATGTTATTCATATACCAGAAATGTTTGAAGCTACTGACTGAATGAAAGGAGCTGGCATCTCACTCTCTTTGAATCTTCTTTATCATGCTAAGAGGAGCAGGAAAAAGCAAAAAATTTCAGAATTGCACCTTGCAATGCGGAGAAATTACTGTTTGTGCATTTACAATATTCATTGATTTTTGCCATTGAAAAACGTCCAGAAATGATTGAAGCTACTGACTGAATGAAAGTAGCTGGCATCTCACTCTCTTTGAATCTTCTTTATCATGCTAAGAGGAGCAGGAAAAAGCAAAAAATTTCAGAATTGCACCTTGCAATGCGGAGAAATTACTGTTTGTGCATTTACAATATTCATTGATTTTTGCCATTGAAAAACGTCCAGAAATGATTGAAGCTACTGACTGAATGAAAGGAGCTGGCATCTCACTCTCTTTGAATCTTCTTTATCATGCTAAGAGGAGCAGGAAAAAGCAAAAAATTTCAGAATTGCACCTTGCAATGCGGAGAAATTACTGTTTGTGCATTTACAATATTCATTGATTTTTGCCATTGAAAAACATCATGTTATTCATATACCAGAAATGTTTGAAGCTACTGACTGAATGAAAGGAGCTGGCATCTCACTCTCTTTGAATCTTCTTTATCATGCTAAGAGGAGCAGGAAAAAGCAAAAAATTTCAGAATTGCACCTTGCAATGCGGAGAAATTACTGTTTGTGCATTTACAATATTCATTGATTTTTGCCATTGAAAAACGTCCAGAAATGATTGAAGCTACTGACTGAATGAAAGGAGCTGGCATCTCACTCTCTTTGAATCTTGTTTATCATGCTAAGAGGAGCAGGAAAAAGCAAAAAATTTCAGAATTGCACCTTGCAATGCGGAGAAATTACTGTTTGTGCATTTACAATATTCATTGATTTTTGCCATTGAAAAACATCATGTTATTCATATACCAGAAATGATTGAAGCTACTGACTGAATGAAAGGAGCTGGCATCTCACTCTCTTTGAATCTTCTTTATCATGCTAAGAGGAGCAGGAAAAAGTAAAAAATTTCAGAATTGCACCTTGCAATGCGGAGAAATTACTGTTTGTGCATTTATAATATTCAATGATTTTTGCCATTGAAAAACGTCCAGAAATGATTGAAGCTACTGACTGAACGAAAGGAGCTGGCATCTCACTCTCTTTGAATCTTCTTTATCATGCTAAGAGGAGCAGGAAAAAGCAAAAAATTTCAGAATTGCACCTTGCAATGCGGAGAAATTACTGTTTGTGCATTTACAATATTCATTGATTTTTGCCATTGAAAAACGTCCAGAAATGATTGAAGCTACTGACTGAATGAAAGGAGCTGGCATCTCACTCTCTTTGAATCTTCTTTATCATGCTAAGAGGAGCAGGAAAAAGCAAAAAATTTCAGAATTGCACCTTGCAATGCGGAGAAATTACTGTTTGTGCATTTACAATATTCATTGATTTTTGCCATTGAAAAACATCATGTTATTCATATACCAGAAATGTTTGAAGCTACTGACTGAATGAAAGGAGCTGGCATCTCACTCTCTTTGAATCTTCTTTATCATGCTAAGAGGAGCAGGAAAAAGCAAAAAATTTCAGAATTGCACCTTGCAATGCGGAGAAATTACTGTTTGTGCATTTACAATATTCATTGATTTTTGCCATTGAAAAACATCATGTTATTCATATACCAGAAATGATTGAAGCTACTGACTGAATGAAAGGAGCTGGCATCTCACTCTCTTTGAATCTTCTTTATCATGCTAAGAGGAGCAGGAAAAAGTAAAAAATTTCAGAATTGCACCTTGCAATGCGGAGAAATTACTGTTTGTGCATTTATAATATTCAATGATTTTTGCCATTGAAAAACGTCCAGAAATGATTGAAGCTACTGACTGAACGAAAGGAGCTGGCATCTCTCTCTCTTTGAATCTTCTTTATCATGCTAAGAGGAGCAGGAAAAAGCAAAAAATTTCAGAATTGCACCTTGCAATGCGGAGAAATTACTGTTTGTGCATTTACAATATTCATTGATTTTTGCCATTGAAAAACGTCCAGAAATGATTGAAGCTACTGACTGAATGAAAGGAGCTGGCATCTCACTCTCTTTGAATCTTCTTTATCATGCTAAGAGGAGCAGGAAAAAGCAAATAATTTCAGAATTGCACCTTGCAATGCGGAGAAATTACTGTTTGTGCATTTACAATATTCATTGATTTTTGCCTTTGAAAAACATCATGTTATTCATATACCAGAAATGTTTGAAGCTACTGACTGAATGAAAGGAGCTGACATCTCACGCTCTTTGAATCTTCTTTATCATGCTAAGAGGAGCAGGAAAAAGCAAAACATTTCAGAATTGCACCTTGCAATGCGGAGAAATTACTGTTTGTGCATTTACAATATTCATTGATTTTTGCCATTGAAAAACGTCCAGAAATGATTGAAGCTACTGACTGAATGAAAGGAGCTGGCATCTCACTCTCTTTGAATCTTCTTTATCATGCTAAGAGGAGCAGGAAAAAGCAAAAAATTTCAGAATTGCACCTTGCAATGCGGAGAAATTACTGTTTGTGCATTTACAATATTCATTGATTTTTGCCATTGAAAAACATCATGTTATTCATATACCAGAAATGTTTGAAGCTACTGACTGAATGAAAGGAGCTGGCATCTCACTCTCTTTGAATCTTCTTTATCATGCTAAGAGGAGCAGGAAAAAGCAAAAAATTTCAGAATTGCACCTTGCAATGCGGAGAAATTACTGTTTGTGCATTTACAATATTCATTGATTTTTGCCATTGAAAAACGTCCAGAAATGATTGAAGCTACTGACTGAATGAAAGGAGCTGGCATCTCACTCTCTTTGAATCTTCTTTATCATGCTAAGAGGAGCAGGAAAAAGCAAAAAATTTCAGAATTGCACCTTGCAATGCGGAGAAATTACTGTTTGTGCATTTACAATATTCATTGATTTTTGCCATTGAAAAACATCATGTTATTCATATACCAGAAATGTTTGAAGCTACTGACTGAATGAAAGGAGCTGACATCTCACGCTCTTTGAATCTTCTTTATCATGCTAAGAGGAGCAGGAAAAAGCAAAAAATTTCAGAATTGCACCTTGCAATGCGGAGAAATTACTGTTTGTGCATTTACAATATTCATTGATTTTTGCCATTGAAAAACGTCCAGAAATGATTGAAGCTACTGACTGAATGAAAGGAGCTGGCATCTCACTCTCTTTGAATCTTCTTTATCATGCTAAGAGGAGCAGGAAAAAGCAAAAAATTTCAGAATTGCACCTTGCAATGCGGAGAAATTACTGTTTGTGCATTTACAATATTCATTGATTTTTGCCATTGAAAAACATCATGTTATTCATATACCAGAAATGTTTGAAGCTACTGACTGAATGAAAGGAGCTGGCATCTCACTCTCTTTGAATCTTCTTTATCATGCTAAGAGGAGCAGGAAAATGCAAAAAATTTCAGAATTGCACCTTGCAATGCGGAGAAATTACTGTTTGTGCATTTACAATATTCATTGATTTTTGCCATTGAAAAACGTCCAGAAATGATTGAAGCTACTGACTGAATGAAAGGAGCTGGCATCTCACTCTCTTTGAATCTTCTTTATCATGCTAAGAGGAGCAGGAAAAAGCAAAACATTTCAGAATTGCACCTTGCAATGCGGAGAAATTACTGTTTGTGCATTTACAATATTCATTGATTTTTGCCATTGAAAAACGTCCAGAAATGATTGAAGCTACTGACTGAATGAAAGGAGCTGGCATCTCACTCTCTTTGAATCTTCTTTAACATGCTAAGAGGAGCAGGAAAAAGCAAAAAATTTCAGAATTGCACCTTGCAATGCGGAGAAATTACTGTTTGTGCATTTACAATATTCATTGATTTTTGCCATTGAAAAACGTCCAGAAATGATTGAAGCTACTGAGTGAATGAAAGGAGCTGGCATCTCACTCTCTTTGAATCTTCTTTATCATGCTAAGAGGAGCAGGAAAAAGCAAAAAATTTCAGAATTGCACCTTGCAATGCGGAGAAATTACTGTTTGTGCATTTACAATATTCATTGATTTTTGCCATTGAAAAACATCATGTTATTCATATACCAGAAATGTTTGAAGCTACTGACTGAATGAAAGGAGCTGGCATCTCACTCTCTTTGAATCTTCTTTATCATGCTAAGAGGAGCAGGAAAAAGCAAAAAATTTCAGAATTGCACCTTGCAATGCGGAGAAATTACTGTTTGTGCATTTACAATATTCATTGATTTTTGCCATTGAAAAACGTCCAGAAATGATTGAAGCTACTGACTGAATGAAAGGAGCTGGCATCTCACTCTCTTTGAATCTTGTTTATCATGCTAAGAGGAGCAGGAAAAAGCAAAAAATTTCAGAATTGCACCTTGCAATGCGGAGAAATTACTGTTTGTGCATTTACAATATTCATTGATTTTTGCCATTGAAAAACATCATGTTATTCATATACCAGAAATGATTGAAGCTACTGACTGAATGAAAGGAGCAGGCATCTCACTCTCTTTGAATCTTCTTTATCATGCTAAGAGGAGCAGGAAAAAGTAAAAAATTTCAGAATTGCACCTTGCAATGCGGAGAAATTACTGTTTGTGCATTTATAATATTCAATGATTTTTGCCATTGAAAAACGTCCAGAAATGATTGAAGCTACTGACTGAACGAAAGGAGCTGGCATCTCACTCTCTTTGAATCTTCTTTATCATGCTAAGAGGAGCAGGAAAAAGCAAAAAATTTCAGAATTGCACCTTGCAATGCGGAGAAATTACTGTTTGTGCATTTACAATATTCATTGATTTTTGCCATTGAAAAACGTCCAGAAATGATTGAAGCTACTGACTGAATGAAAGGAGCTGGCATCTCACTCTCTTTGAATCTTCTTTATCATGCTAAGAGGAGCAGGAAAAAGCAAAAAATTTCAGAATTGCACCTTGCAATGCGGAGAAATTACTGTTTGTGCATTTACAATATTCATTGATTTTTGCCATTGAAAAACATCATGTTATTCATATACCAGAAATGTTTGAAGCTACTGACTGAATGAAAGGAGCTGACATCTCACGCTCTTTGAATCTTCTTTATCATGCTAAGAGGAGCAGGAAAAAGCAAAAAATTTCAGAATTGCACCTTGCAATGCGGAGAAATTACTGTTTGTGCATTTACAATATTCATTGATTTTTGCCATTGAAAAACGTCCAGAATTGATTGAAGCTACTGACTGAATGAAAGGAGCTGGCATCTCACTCTCTTTGAATCTTCTTTATCATGCTAAGAGGAGCAGGAAAAAGCAAAAAATTTCAGAATTGCACCTTGCAATGCGGAGAAATTACTGTTTGTGCATTTACAATATTCATTGATTTTTGCCATTGAAAAACATCATGTTATTCATATACCAGAAATGTTTGAAGCTACTGACTGAATGAAAGGAGCTGGCATCTCACTCTCTTTGAATCTTCTTTATCATGCTAAGAGGAGCAGGAAAAAGCAAAAAATTTCAGAATTGCACCTTGCAATGCGGAGAAATTACTGTTTGTGCATTTACAATATTCATTGATTTTTGCCATTGAAAAACATCATGTTATTCATATACCAGAAATGTTTGAAGCTACTGACTGAATGAAAGGAGCTGGCATCTCACTCTCTTTGAATCTTCTTTATCATGCTAAGAGGAGCAGGGAAAAGCAAAAAATTTCAGAATTGCACCTTGCAATGTGGAGAAATTACTGTTTGTGCATTTACAATATTCATTGATTTTTACCATTGAAAAACGTCCAGAAATGATTGAAGCTACTGACTGAATGAAAGGAGCTGGCACCTCACTCTCTTTGAATCTTCTTTATCATGCTAAGAGGAGCGGGAAAAAGCAAAAAAATTCAGAATTGCACCTTGCAATGCGGAGAAATTACTGTTTGTGCATTTACAATATTCATTGATTTTTGCCATTGAAAAACGTCCAGAAATGATTGAAAGTACTGACTGAATGAAAGGAGCTGGCATCTCACTCTCTTTGAATCTTCTTTATCATGCTAAGAGGAGCAGGAAAAAGCAAAAAATTTCAGAATTGCACCTTGCAATGCGGAGAAATTACTGTTTGTGCATTTACAATATTCATTGATTTTTGCCATTGAAAAACGTCCAGAAATGATTGAAGCTACTGACTGAATGAAAGGAGCTGGCATCTCACTCTCTTTGAATCTTCTTTATCATGCTAAGAGGAGCAGGAAAAAGTAAAAAATTTCAGAATTGCACCTTGCAATGCGGAGAAATTACAGTTTGTGCATTTACAATATTCATTGATTTTTGCCATTGAAAAACATCCAGAAATGATTGAAGCTACTGACTGAATGAAAGGAGCTGGCATCTCACTCTCTTTGAATCTTCTTTATCATGCTAAGAGGAGCAGGAAAAAGCAAAAAATTTCAGAATTGCACCTTGCAATGCGGAGAAATTACTGTTTGTGCATTTACAATATTCATTGATTTTTGCCATTGAAAAACATCATGTTATTCATATACCAGAAATGTTTGAAGCTACTGACTGAATGAAAGGAGCTGGCATCTCACTCTCTTTGAATCTTCATTATCATGCTAAGAGGAGCAGGAAAAAGCAAAAAATTTCAGAATTGCACCTTGCAATGCGGAGAAATTACTGTTTGTGCATTTACAATATTCATTGATTTTTGCCATTGAAAAACATGTTATTCATATACCAGAAATGTTTGAAGCTACTGACTGAATGAAAGGAGCTGGCACCTCACTCTCTTTGAATCTTCTTTATCATGCTAAGAGGAGCGGGAAAAAGCAAAAAAATTCAGAATTGCACCTTGCAATGCGGAGAAATTACTGTTTGTGCATTTACAATATTCATTGATTTTTGCCATTGAAAAACGTCCAGAAATGATTGAAAGTACTGACTGAATGAAAGGAGCTGGCATCTCACTCTCTTTGAATCTTCTTTATCATGCTAAGAGGAGCAGGAAAAAGCAAAAAATTTCAGAATTGCACCTTGCAATGCGGAGAAATTACTGTTTGTGCATTTACAATATTCATTGATTTTTGCCATTGAAAAACATCCAGAAATGATTGAAGCTACTGACTGAATGAAAGGAGCTGGCATCTCACTCTCTTTGAATCTTCTTTATCATGCTAAGAGGAGCAGGAAAAAGCAAAAAATTTCAGAATTGCACCTTGCAATGCGGAGAAATTACTGTTTGTGCATTTACAATATTCATTGATTTTTGCCATTGAAAAACATCATGTTATTCATATACCAGAAATGTTTGAAGCTACTGACTGAATGAAAGGAGCTGGCATCTCACTCTCTTTGAATCTTCATTATCATGCTAAGAGGAGCAGGAAAAAGCAAAAAATTTCAGAATTGCACCTTGCAATGTGGAGAAATTACTGTTTGTGCATTTACAATATTCATTGATTTTTACCATTGAAAAACGTCCAGAAATGATTGAAGCTACTGACTGAATGAAAGTAGCTGGCATCTCACTCTCTTTGAATCTTCTTTATCATACTAAGAGGAGCAGGAAAAAGCACAAAATTTCAGACTTGCACCTTGCAATGCGGAGAAATTACTGTTTGTGCATTTACAATATTCATTGATTTTTGCCATTGAAAAACATCATGTTATTCATATACCAGAAATGTTTGAAGCTACTGACTGAATGAAAGGAGCTGGCATCTCACTCTCTTTGAATCTTCTTTATCATGCTAAGAGGAGCAGGAAAAAGCAAAAAATTTCAGAATTGCACCTTGCAATGCGGAGAAATTACTGTTTGTGCATTTACAATATTCATTGATTTTTGCCATTGAAAAACGTCCAGAAATGATTGAAGCTACTGACTGAATGAAAGGAGCTGGCATCTCACTCTCTTTGAATCTTCTTTATCATGCTAAGAGGAGCAGGAAAAAGCAAAAAATTTCAGAATTGCACCTTGCAATGCGGAGAAATTACTGTTTGTGCATTTACAATATTCATTGATTTTTGCCATTGAAAAACGTCCAGAAATGATTGAAGCTACTGACTGAATGAAAGGAGCTGGCATCTCACTCTCTTTGAATCTTCTTTATCATGCTAAGAGGAGCAGGAAAAAGCAAAAAATTTCAGAATTGCACCTTGCAATGCGGAGAAATTACTGTTTGTGCATTTACAATATTCATTGATTTTTGCCATTGAAAAACATCATGTTATTCATATACCAGAAATGTTTGAAGCTACTGACTGAATGAAAGGAGCTGGCATCTCACTCTCTTTGAATCTTCTTTATCATGCTAAGAGGAGCAGGAAAAAGCAAAAAATTTCAGAATTGCACCTTGCAATGCGGAGAAATTACTGTTTGTGCATTTACAATATTCATTGATTTTTGCCATTGAAAAACGTCCAGAAATGATTGAAGCTACTGACTGAATGAAAGGAGCTGGCATCTCACTCTCTTTGAATCTTGTTTATCATGCTAAGAGGAGCAGGAAAAAGCAAAAAATTTCAGAATTGCACCTTGCAATGCGGAGAAATTACTGTTTGTGCATTTACAATATTCATTGATTTTTGCCATTGAAAAACATCATGTTATTCATATACCAGAAATGATTGAAGCTACTGACTGAATGAAAGGAGCTGGCATCTCACTCTCTTTGAATCTTCTTTATCATGCTAAGAGGAGCAGGAAAAAGTAAAAAATTTCAGAATTGCACCTTGCAATGCGGAGAAATTACTGTTTGTGCATTTATAATATTCAATGATTTTTGCCATTGAAAAACGTCCAGAAATGATTGAAGCTACTGACTGAACGAAAGGAGCTGGCATCTCACTCTCTTTGAATCTTCTTTATCATGCTAAGAGGAGCAGGAAAAAGCAAAAAATTTCAGAATTGCACCTTGCAATGCGGAGAAATTACTGTTTGTGCATTTACAATATTCATTGATTTTTGCCATTGAAAAACGTCCAGAAATGATTGAAGCTACTGACTGAATGAAAGGAGCTGGCATCTCACTCTCTTTGAATCTTCTTTATCATGCTAAGAGGAGCAGGAAAAAGCAAATAATTTCAGAATTGCACCTTGCAATGCGGAGAAATTACTGTTTGTGCATTTACAATATTCATTGATTTTTGCCTTTGAAAAACATCATGTTATTCATATACCAGAAATGTTTGAAGCTACTGACTGAATGAAAGGAGCTGACATCTCACGCTCTTTGAATCTTCTTTATCATGCTAAGAGGAGCAGGAAAAAGCAAAAAATTTCAGAATTGCACCTTGCAATGCGGAGAAATTACTGTTTGTGCATTTACAATATTCATTGATTTTTGCCATTGAAAAACGTCCAGAAATGATTGAAGCTACTGACTGAATGAAAGGAGCTGGCATCTCACTCTCTTTGAATCTTGTTTATCATGCTAAGAGGAGCAGGAAAAAGCAAAAAATTTCAGAATTGCACCTTGCAATGCGGAGAAATTACTGTTTGTGCATTTACAATATTCATTGATTTTTGCCATTGAAAAACATCATGTTATTCATATACCAGAAATGATTGAAGCTACTGACTGAATGAAAGGAGCTGGCATCTCACTCTCTTTGAATCTTCTTTATCATGCTAAGAGGAGCAGGAAAAAGTAAAAAATTTCAGAATTGCACCTTGCAATGCGGAGAAATTACTGTTTGTGCATTTATAATATTCAATGATTTTTGCCATTGAAAAACGTCCAGAAATGATTGAAGCTACTGACTGAACGAAAGGAGCTGGCATCTCACTCTCTTTGAATCTTCTTTATCATGCTAAGAGGAGCAGGAAAAAGCAAAAAATTTCAGAATTGCACCTTGCAATGCGGAGAAATTACTGTTTGTGCATTTACAATATTCATTGATTTTTGCCATTGAAAAACGTCCAGAAATGATTGAAGCTACTGACTGAATGAAAGGAGCTGGCATCTCACTCTCTTTGAATCTTCTTTATCATGCTAAGAGGAGCAGGAAAAAGCAAATAATTTCAGAATTGCACCTTGCAATGCGGAGAAATTACTGTTTGTGCATTTACAATATTCATTGATTTTTGCCTTTGAAAAACATCATGTTATTCATATACCAGAAATGTTTGAAGCTACTGACTGAATGAAAGGAGCTGACATCTCACGCTCTTTGAATCTTCTTTATCATGCTAAGAGGAGCAGGAAAAAGCAAAACATTTCAGAATTGCACCTTGCAATGCGGAGAAATTACTGTTTGTGCATTTACAATATTCATTGATTTTTGCCATTGAAAAACGTCCAGAAATGATTGAAGCTACTGACTGAATGAAAGGAGCTGGCATCTCACTCTCTTTGAATCTTCTTTATCATGCTAAGAGGAGCAGGAAAAAGCAAAAAATTTCAGAATTGCACCTTGCAATGCGGAGAAATTACTGTTTGTGCATTTACAATATTCATTGATTTTTGCCATTGAAAAACATCATGTTATTCATATACCAGAAATGTTTGAAGCTACTGACTGAATGAAAGGAGCTGGCATCTCACTCTCTTTGAATCTTCTTTATCATGCTAAGAGGAGCAGGAAAAAGCAAAAAATTTCAGAATTGCACCTTGCAATGCGGAGAAATTACTGTTTGTGCATTTACAATATTCATTGATTTTTGCCATTGAAAAACGTCCAGAAATGATTGAAGCTACTGACTGAATGAAAGGAGCTGGCATCTCACTCTCTTTGAATCTTCTTTATCATGCTAAGAGGAGCAGGAAAAAGCAAAAAATTTCAGAATTGCACCTTGCAATGCGGAGAAATTACTGTTTGTGCATTTACAATATTCATTGATTTTTGCCATTGAAAAACATCATGTTATTCATATACCAGAAATGTTTGAAGCTACTGACTGAATGAAAGGAGCTGACATCTCACGCTCTTTGAATCTTCTTTATCATGCTAAGAGGAGCAGGAAAAAGCAAAAAATTTCAGAATTGCACCTTGCAATGCGGAGAAATTACTGTTTGTGCATTTACAATATTCATTGATTTTTGCCATTGAAAAACGTCCAGAAATGATTGAAGCTACTGACTGAATGAAAGGAGCTGGCATCTCACTCTCTTTGAATCTTCTTTATCATGCTAAGAGGAGCAGGAAAAAGCAAAAAATTTCAGAATTGCACCTTGCAATGCGGAGAAATTACTGTTTGTGCATTTACAATATTCATTGATTTTTGCCATTGAAAAACATCATGTTATTCATATACCAGAAATGTTTGAAGCTACTGACTGAATGAAAGGAGCTGGCATCTCACTCTCTTTGAATCTTCTTTATCATGCTAAGAGGAGCAGGAAAAAGCAAAAAATTTCAGAATTGCACCTTGCAATGCGGAGAAATTACTGTTTGTGCATTTACAATATTCATTGATTTTTGCCATTGAAAAACATCATGTTATTCATATACCAGAAATGTTTGAAGCTACTGACTGAATGAAAGGAGCTGGCATCTCACTCTCTTTGAATCTTCTTTATCATGCTAAGAGGAGCAGGAAAAAGCAAAAAATTTCAGAATTGCACCTTGCAATGCGGAGAAATTACTGTTTGTGCATTTACAATATTCATTGATTTTTGCCATTGAAAAACGTCCAGAAATGATTGAAGCTACTGACTGAATGAAAGGAGCTGGCATCTCACTCTCTTTGAATCTTCTTTATCATGCTAAGAGGAGCAGGAAAAAGCAAAACATTTCAGAATTGCACCTTGCAATGCGGAGAAATTACTGTTTGTGCATTTACAATATTCATTGATTTTTGCCATTGAAAAACGTCCAGAAATGATTGAAGCTACTGACTGAATGAAAGGAGCTGGCATCTCACTCTCTTTGAATCTTGTTTATCATGCTAAGAGGAGCAGGAAAAAGCAAAAAATTTCAGAATTGCACCTTGCAATGCGGAGAAATTACTGTTTGTGCATTTACAATATTCATTGATTTTTGCCATTGAAAAACGTCCAGAAATGATTAAAGCTACTGACTGAATGAAAGTAGCTGGCATCTCACTCTCTTTGAATCTTCTTTATCATGCTAAGAGGAGCAGGAAAAAGCAAAAAATTTCAGAATTGCACCTTGCAATGCGGAGAAATTACTGTTTGTGCATTTACAATATTCATTGATTTTTGCCATTGAAAAACATCATATTATTCATATACCAGAAATGTTTGAAGCTACTGACTGAATGAAAGGAGCTGGCATCTCACTCTCTTTGAATCTTCTTTATCATGCTAAGAGGAGCAGGAAAAAGCAAAAAATTTCAGAATTGCACCTTGCAATGCGGAGAAATTACTGTTTGTGCATTTACAATATTCATTGATTTTTGCCATTGAAAAACGTCCAGAAATGATTGAAGCTACTGACTGAATGAAAGGAGCTGGCATCTCACTCTCTTTGAATCTTGTTTATCATGCTAAGAGGAGCAGGAAAAAGCAAAAAATTTCAGAATTGCACCTTGCAATGCGGAGAAATGACTGTTTGTGCATTTACAATATTCATTGATTTTTGCCATTGAAAAACATCATGTTATTCATATACCAGAAATGATTGAAGCTACTGACTGAATGAAAGGAGCTGGCATCTCACTCTCTTTGAATCTTCTTTATCATGCTAAGAGGAGCAGGAAAAAGTAAAAAATTTCAGAATTGCACCTTGCAATGCGGAGAAATTACTGTTTGTGCATTTATAATATTCAATGATTTTTGCCATTGAAAAACGTCCAGAAATGATTGAAGCTACTGACTGAACGAAAGGAGCTGGCATCTCACTCTCTTTGAATCTTCTTTATCATGCTAAGAGGAGCAGGAAAAAGCAAAAAATTTCAGAATTGCACCTTGCAATGCGGAGAAATTACTGTTTGTGCATTTACAATATTCATTGATTTTTGCCATTGAAAAACGTCCAGAAATGATTGAAGCTACTGACTGAATGAAAGGAGCTGGCATCTCACTCTCTTTGAATCTTCTTTATCATGCTAAGAGGAGCAGGAAAAAGCAAAAAATTTCAGAATTGCACCTTGCAATGCGGAGAAATTACTGTTTGTGCATTTACAATATTCATTGATTTTTGCCATTGAAAAACATCATGTTATTCATATACCAGAAATGTTTGAAGCTACTGACTGAATGAAAGGAGCTGACATCTCACGCTCTTTGAATCTTCTTTATCATGCTAAGAGGAGCAGGAAAAAGCAAAAAATTTCAGAATTGCACCTTGCAATGCGGAGAAATTACTGTTTGTGCATTTACAATATTCATTGATTTTTGCCATTGAAAAACGTCCAGAATTGATTGAAGCTACTGACTGAATGAAAGGAGCTGGCATCTCATTCTCTTTGAATCTTCTTTATCATGCTAAGAGGAGCAGGAAAAAGCAAAAAATTTCAGAATTGCACCTTGCAATGCGGAGAAATTACTGTTTGTGCATTTACAATATTCATTGATTTTTGCCATTGAAAAACATCATGTTATTCATATACCAGAAATGTTTGAAGCTACTGACTGAATGAAAGGAGCTGGCATCTCACTCTCTTTGAATCTTCTTTATCATGCTAAGAGGAGCAGGAAAAAGCAAAAAATTTCAGAATTGCACCTTGCAATGCGGAGAAATTACTGTTTGTGCTTTTACAATATTCATTGATTTTTGCCATTGAAAAACATCATGTTATTCATATACCAGAAATGTTTGAAGCTACTGACTGAATGAAAGGAGCTGGCATCTCACTCTCTTTGAATCTTCTTTATCATGCTAAGAGGAGCAGGGAAAAGCAAAAAATTTCAGAATTGCACCTTGCAATGTTGAGAAATTACTGTTTGTGCATTTACAATATTCATTGATTTTTACCATTGAAAAACGTCCAGAAATGATTGAAGCTACTGACTGAATGAAAGTAGCTGGCATCTCACTCTCTTTGAATCTTCTTTATCATGCTAAGACGAGCAGGAAAAAGCAAAAAATTTCAGACTTGCACCTTGCAATGCGGAGAAATTACTGTTTGTGCATTTACAATATTCATTGATTTTTGCCATTGAAAAACATCATGTTATTCATATACCAGAAATGTTTGAAGCTACTGACTGAATGAAAGGAGCTGGCATCTCACTCTCTTTGAATCTTCTTTATCATGCTAAGAGGAGCAGGAAAAAGCAAAAAATTTCAGAATTGCACCTTGCAATGCGGAGAAATTACTGTTTGTGCATTTACAATATTCATTGATTTTTGCCATTGAAAAACGTCCAGAAATGATTGAAGCTACTGACTGAATGAAAGGAGCTGGCATCTCACTCTCTTTGAATCTTCTTTATCATGCTAAGAGGAGCAGGAAAAAGCAAAAAATTTCAGAATTGCACCTTGCAATGCGGAGAAATTACTGTTTGTGCATTTACAATATTCATTGATTTTTGCCATTGAAAAACGTCCAGAAATTATTGAAGCTACTGACTGAATGAAAGGAGCTGGCATCTCACTCTCTTTGAATCTTCTTTATCATGCTAAGAGGAGCAGGAAAAAGCAAAAAATTTCAGAATTGCACCTTGCAATGCGGAGAAATTACTGTTTGTGCATTTACAATATTCATTGATTTTTGCCATTGAAAAACATGTTATTCATATACCAGAAATGTTTGAAGCTACTGACTGAATGAAAGGAGCTGGCACCTCACTCTTTGAATCTTCTTTATCATGCTAAGAGGAGCAGGAAAAAGCAAAAAATTTCAGAATTGCACCTTGCAATGTGGAGAAATTACTGTTTGTGCATTTACAATATTCATTGATTTTTACCATTGAAAAACGTCCAGAAATGATTGAAGCTACTGACTGAATGAAAGTAGCTGGCATCTCACTCTCTTTGAATCTTCTTTATCATGCTAAGACGAGCAGGAAAAAGCAAAAAATTTCAGACTTGCACCTTGCAATGCGGAGAAATTACTGTTTGTGCATTTACAATATTCATTGATTTTTGCCATTGAAAAACATCATGTTATTCATATACCAGAAATGTTTGAAGCTACTGACTGAATGAAAGGAGCTGGCATCTCAATCTCTTTGAATCTTCTTTATCATGCTAAGAGGAGCAGGAAAAAGCAAAAAATTTCAGAATTGCACCTTGCAATGCGGAGAAATTACTGTTTGTGCATTTACAATATTCATTGATTTTTGCCATTGAAAAACGTCCAGAAATGATTGAAGCTACTGACTGAATGAAAGGAGCTGGCATCTCACTCTCTTTGAATCTTCTTTATCATGCTAAGAGGAGCAGGAAAAAGCAAAAAATTTCAGAATTGCACCTTGCAATGCGGAGAAATTACTGTTTGTGCATTTACAATATTCATTGATTTTTGCCATTGAAAAACGTCCAGAAATGATTGAAGCTACTGACTGAATGAAAGGAGCTGGCATCTCACTCTCTTTGAATCTTCTTTATCATGCTAAGAGGAGCAGGAAAAAGCAAAAAATTTCAGAATTGCACCTTGCAATGCGGAGAAATTACTGTTTGTGCATTTACAATATTCATTGATTTTTGCCATTGAAAAACATGTTATTCATATACCAGAAATGTTTGAAGCTACTGACTGAATGAAAGGAGCTGGCACCTCACTCTCTTTGAATCTTCTTTATCATGCTAAGAGGAGCGGGAAAAAGCAAAAAATTTCAGAATTGCACCTTGCAATGCGGAGAAATTACTGTTTGTGCATTTACAATATTCATTGATTTTTGCCATTGAAAAACGTCCAGAAATGATTGAAGGTACTGACTGAATGAAAGGAGCTGGCATCTCACTCTCTTTGAATCTTCTTTATCATGCTAAGAGGAGCAGGAAAAAGCAAAAAATTTCAGAATTGCACCTTGCAATGCGGAGAAATTACTGTTTGTGCATTTACAAAATTCATTGATTTTTGCCATTGAAAAACGTCCAGAAATGATTGAAGCTACTGACTGAATGAAAGGAGCTGGCATCTCACTCTCTTTGAATCTTCTTTATCATGCTAAGAGGAGCAGGAAAAAGCAAAAAATTTCAGAATTGCACTTTGCAATGCGGAGAAATTACAGTTTGTGCATTTACAATATTCATTGATTTTTGCCATTGAGAAACGTCCAGAAATGATTGAAGCTACCGACTGAATGAAAGGAGCTGGCATCTCACTCTCTTTGAATCTTTATCATGCTAAGAGGAGCAGGAAAAAGCAAAAAATTTCAGAATTGCACCTTGCAATGCGGAGAAATTACTGTTTGTGCATTTACAATATTCATTGATTTTTGCCATTGAAAAACATCATGTTATTCATATACCAGAAATGTTTGAAGCTACTGACTGAATGAAAGGAGCTGGCATCTCACTCTCTTTGAATCTTCTTTATCATGCTAAGAGGAGCAGGAAAAAGCAAAAAATTTCAGAATTGCACCTTGCAATGTGGAGAAATTACTGTTTGTGCATTTACAATATTCATTGATTTTTACCATTGAAAAACATCCAGAAATGATTGAAGCTACTGACTGAATGAAAGTAGCTGGCATCTCACTCTCTTTGAATCTTCTTTATCATGCTAAGAGGAGCAGGAAAAAGCAAAAAATTTCAGACTTACACCTTGCAATGCGGAGAAATTACTGTTTGTGCATTTACAATATTCATTGATTTTTGCCATTGAAAAACATCATGTTATTGATATACCAGAAATGTTTGAAGCTACTGACTGAATGAAAGGAGCTGGCATCTCACTCTCTTTGAATCTTCTTTATCATGCTAAGAGGAGCAGGAAAAAGCAAAAAATTTCAGAATTGCACCTTGCAATGCGGAGAAATTACTGTTTGTGCATTTACAATATTCATTGATTTTTTCCATTGAAAAACATCATGTTATTCATATACCAGAAATGTTTGAAGCTACTGACTGAATGAAAGGAGCTGGCATCTCAATCTCTTTGAATCTTCTTTATCATGCTAAGAGGAGCAGGAAAAAGCAAAAAACTTCAGAATTGCACCTTGCAATGTGGAGAAATTACTGTTTGTGCATTTACAATATTCATTGATTTTTGCCATTGAAAAACGTCCAGAAATGATTGAAGCTACTGACTGAATGAAAGGAGCTGGCATCTCACTCTCTTTGAATCTTCTTTATCATGCTAAGAGGAGCAGGAAAAAGCAAAAAATTTCAGAATTGCACCTTGCAATGCGGAGAAATTACTGTTTGTGCATTTACAATATTCATTGATTTTTGCCATTGAAAAACGTCCAGAAATTATTGAAGCTACTGACTGAATGAAAGGAGCTGGCATCTCACTCTCTTTGAATCTTCTTTATCATGCTAAGAGGAGCAGGAAAAAGCAAAAAATTTCAGAATTGCACCTTGCAATGCGGAGAAATTACTGTTTGTGCATTTACAATATTCATTGATTTTTGCCATTGAAAAACATGTTATTCATATACCAGAAATGTTTGAAGCTACTGACTGAATGAAAGGAGCTGGCACCTCACTCTTTGAATCTTCTTTATCATGCTAAGAGGAGCAGGAAAAAGCAAAAAATTTCAGAATTGCACCTTGCAATGTGGAGAAATTACTGTTTGTGCATTTACAATATTCATTGATTTTTACCATTGAAAAACGTCCAGAAATGATTGAAGCTACTGACTGAATGAAAGTAGCTGGCATCTCACTCTCTTTGAATCTTCTTTATCATGCTAAGACGAGCAGGAAAAAGCAAAAAATTTCAGACTTGCACCTTGCAATGCGGAGAAAATACTGTTTGTGCATTTACAATATTCATTGATTTTTGCCATTGAAAAACATCATGTTATTCATATACCAGAAATGTTTGAAGCTACTGACTGAATGAAAGGAGCTGGCATCTCACTCTCTTTGAATCTTCTTTATCATGCTAAGAGGAGCAGGAAAAAGCAAAAAATTTCAGAATTGCACCTTGCAATGCGGAGAAATTACTGTTTGTGCATTTACAATATTCATTGATTTTTGCCATTGAAAAACGTCCAGAAATGATTGAAGCTACTGACTGAATGAAAGGAGCTGGCATCTCACTCTCTTTGAATCTTCTTTATCATGCTAAGAGGAGCAGGAAAAAGCAAAAAATTTCAGAATTGCACCTTGCAATGCGGAGAAATTACTGTTTGTGCATTTACAATATTCATTGATTTTTGCCATTGAAAAACGTCCAGAAATGATTGAAGCTACTGACTGAATGAAAGGAGCTGGCATCTCACTCTCTTTGAATCTTCTTTATCATGCTAAGAGGAGCAGGAAAAAGCAAAAAATTTCAGAATTGCACCTTGCAATGCGGAGAAATTACTGTTTGTGCATTTACAATATTCATTGATTTTTGCCATTGAAAAACATGTTATTCATATACCAGAAATGTTTGAAGCTACTGACTGAATGAAAGGAGCTGGCACCTCACTCTCTTTGAATCTTCTTTATCATGCTAAGAGGAGCGGGAAAAAGCAAAAAATTTCAGAATTGCACCTTGCAATGCGGAGAAATTACTGTTTGTGCATTTACAATATTCATTGATTTTTGCCATTGAAAAACGTCCAGAAATGATTGAAGGTACTGACTGAATGAAATGAGCTGGCATCTCACTCTCTTTGAATCTTCTTTATCATGCTAAGAGGAGCAGGAAAAAGCAAAAAATTTCAGAATTGCACCTTGCAATGCGGAGAAATTACTGTTTGTGCATTTACAATATTCATTGATTTTTGCCATTGAAAAACGTCCAGAAATGATTGAAGCTACTGACTGAATGAAAGGAGCTGGCATCTCACTCTCTTTGAATCTTCTTTATCATGCTAAGAGGAGCAGGAAAAAGCAAAAAATTTCAGAATTGCACCTTGCAATGCGGAGAAATTACTGTTTGTGCATTTACAATATTCATTGATTTTTGCCATTGAAAAACATCATGTTATTCATATACCAGAAATGTTTGAAGCTACTGACTGAATGAAAGGAGCTGGCATCTCACTCTCTTTGAATCTTCTTTATCATGCTAAGAGGAGCAGGAAAAAGCAAAAAATTTCAGAATTGCACCTTGCAATGCGGAGAAATTACTGTTTGTGCATTTACAATATTCATTGATTTTTGCCATTGAAAAACGTCCAGAAATGATTGAAGCTACTGACTGAATGAAAGGAGCTGGCATCTCACTCTCTTTGAATCTTCTTTATCATGCTAAGAGGAGCAGGAAAAAGCAAAAAATTTCAGAATTGCACCTTGCAATGCGGAGAAATTACTGTTTGTGCATTTACAATATTCATTGATTTTTGCCATTGAAAAACATCATGTTATTCATATACCAGAAATGTTTGAAGCTACTGACTGAATGAAAGGAGCTGACATCTCACGCTCTTTGAATCTTCTTTATCATGCTAAGAGGAGCAGGAAAAAGCAAAAAATTTCAGAATTGCACCTTGCAATGCGGAGAAATTACTGTTTGTGCATTTACAATATTCATTGATTTTTGCCATTGAAAAACGTCCAGAAATGATTGAAGCTACTGACTGAATGAAAGGAGCTGGCATCTCACTCTCTTTGAATCTTCTTTATCATGCTAAGAGGAGCAGGAAAAAGCAAAAAATTTCAGAATTGCACCTTGCAATGCGGAGAAATTACTGTTTGTGCATTTACAATATTCATTGATTTTTGCCATTGAAAAACATCATGTTATTCATATACCAGAAATGTTTGAAGCTACTGACTGAATGAAAGGAGCTGGCATCTCACTCTCTTTGAATCTTCTTTATCATGCTAAGAGGAGCAGGAAAAAGCAAAAAATTTCAGAATTGCACCTTGCAATGCGGAGAAATTACTGTTTGTGCATTTACAATATTCATTGATTTTTGCCATTGAAAAATATCATGTTATTCATATACCAGAAATGTTTGAAGCTACTGACTGAATGAAAGGAGCTGGCATCTCACTCTCTTTGAATCTTCTTTATCATGCTAAGAGGAGCAGGAAAATGCAAAAAATTTCAGAATTGCACCTTGCAATGCGGAGAAATTACTGTTTGTGCATTTACAATATTCATTGATTTTTGCCATTGAAAAACGTCCAGAAATGATTGAAGCTACTGACTGAATGAAAGGAGCTGGCATCTCACTCTCTTTGAATCTTCTTTATCATGCTAAGAGGAGCAGGAAAAAGCAAAACATTTCAGAATTGCACCTTGCAATGCGGAGAAATTACTGTTTGTGCATTTACAATATTCATTGATTTTTGCCATTGAAAAACGTCCAGAAATGATTGAAGCTACTGACTGAATGAAAGGAGCTGGCATCTCACTCTCTTTGAATCTTCTTTATCATGCTAAGAGGAGCAGGAAAAAGCAAAAAATTTCAGAATTGCACCTTGCAATGCGGAGAAATTACTGTTTGTGCATTTACAATATTCATTGATTTTTGCCATTGAAAAACGTCCAGAAATGATTGAAGCTACTGAGTGAATGAAAGGAGCTGGCATCTCACTCTCTTTGAATCTTCTTTATCATGCTAAGAGGAGCAGGAAAAAGCAAAAAATTTCAGAATTGCACCTTGCAATGCGGAGAAATTACTGTTTGTGCATTTACAATATTCATTGATTTTTGCCATTGAAAAACATCATGTTATTCATATACCAGAAATGTTTGAAGCTACTGACTGAATGAAAGGAGCTGGCATCTCACTCTCTTTGAATCTTCTTTATCATGCTAAGAGGAGCAGGAAAAAGCAAAAAATTTCAGAATTGCACCTTGCAATGCGGAGAAATTACTGTTTGTGCATTTACAATATTCATTGATTTTTGCCATTGAAAAACGTCCAGAAATGATTGAAGCTACTGACTGAATGAAAGGAGCTGGCATCTCACTCTCTTTGAATCTTGTTTATCATGCTAAGAGGAGCAGGAAAAAGCAAAAAATTTCAGAATTGCACCTTGCAATGCGGAGAAATTACTGTTTGTGCATTTACAATATTCATTGATTTTTGCCATTGAAAAACATCATGTTATTCATATACCAGAAATGATTGAAGCTACTGACTGAATGAAAGGAGCTGGCATCTCACTCTCTTTGAATCTTCTTTATCATGCTAAGAGGAGCAGGAAAAAGTAAAAAATTTCAGAATTGCACCTTGCAATGCGGAGAAATTACTGTTTGTGCATTTATAATATTCAATGATTTTTGCCATTGAAAAACGTCCAGAAATGATTGAAGCTACTGACTGAACGAAAGGAGCTGGCATCTCACTCTCTTTGAATCTTCTTTATCATGCTAAGAGGAGCAGGAAAAAGCAAAAAATTTCAGAATTGCACCTTGCAATGCGGAGAAATTACTGTTTGTGCATTTACAATATTCATTGATTTTTGCCATTGAAAAACGTCCAGAAATGATTGAAGCTACTGACTGAATGAAAGGAGCTGGCATCTCACTCTCTTTGAATCTTCTTTATCATGCTAAGAGGAGCAGGAAAAAGCAAAAAATTTCAGAATTGCACCTTGCAATGCGGAGAAATTACTGTTTGTGCATTTACAATATTCATTGATTTTTGCCATTGAAAAACATCATGTTATTCATATACCAGAAATGTTTGAAGCTACTGACTGAATGAAAGGAGCTGACATCTCACGCTCTTTGAATCTTCTTTATCATGCTAAGAGGAGCAGGAAAAAGCAAAAAATTTCAGAATTGCACCTTGCAATGCGGAGAAATTACTGTTTGTGCATTTACAATATTCATTGATTTTTGCCATTGAAAAACGTCCAGAATTGATTGAAGCTACTGACTGAATGAAAGGAGCTGGCATCTCACTCTCTTTGAATCTTCTTTATCATGCTAAGAGGAGCAGGAAAAAGCAAAAAATTTCAGAATTGCACCTTGCAATGCGGAGAAATTACTGTTTGTGCATTTACAATATTCATTGATTTTTGCCATTGAAAAACATCATGTTATTCATATACCAGAAATGTTTGAAGCTACTGACTGAATGAAAGGAGCTGGCATCTCACTCTCTTTGAATCTTCTTTATCATGCTAAGAGGAGCAGGAAAAAGCAAAAAATTTCAGAATTGCACCTTGCAATGCGGAGAAATTACTGTTTGTGCATTTACAATATTCATTGATTTTTGCCATTGAAAAACGTCCAGAAATGATTGAAGCTACTGACTGAATGAAAGGAGCTGGCATCTCACTCTCTTTGAATCTTCTTTATCATGCTAAGAGGAGCAGGAAAAAGCAAAAAATTTCAGAATTGCACCTTGCAATGCGGAGAAATTACTGTTTGTGCATTTACAATATTCATTGATTTTTGCCATTGAAAAACGTCCAGAAATGATTGAAGCTACTGACTGAATGAAAGGAGCTGGCATCTCACTCTCTTTGAATCTTCTTTATCATGCTAAGAGGAGCAGGAAAAAGCAAAAAATTTCAGAATTGCACCTTGCAATGCGGAGAAATTACTGTTTGTGCATTTACAATATTCATTGATTTTTGCCATTGAAAAACATGTTATTCATATACCAGAAATGTTTGAAGCTACTGACTGAATGAAAGGAGCTGGCACCTCACTCTCTTTGAATCTTCTTTATCATGCTAAGAGGAGCGGGAAAAAGCAAAAAATTTCAGAATTGCACCTTGCAATGCGGAGAAATTACTGTTTGTGCATTTACAATATTCATTGATTTTTGCCATTGAAAAACGTCCAGAAATGATTGAAGGTACTGACTGAATGAAATGAGCTGGCATCTCACTCTCTTTGAATCTTCTTTATCATGCTAAGAGGAGCAGGAAAAAGCAAAAAATTTCAGAATTGCACCTTGCAATGCGGAGAAATTACTGTTTGTGCATTTACAATATTCATTGATTTTTGCCATTGAAAAACGTCCAGAAATGATTGAAGCTACTGACTGAATGAAAGGAGCTGGCATCTCACTCTCTTTGAATCTTCTTTATCATGCTAAGAGGAGCAGGAAAAAGCAAAAAATTTCAGAATTGCACCTTGCAATGCGGAGAAATTACTGTTTGTGCATTTACAATATTCATTGATTTTTGCCATTGAAAAACATCATGTTATTCATATACCAGAAATGTTTGAAGCTACTGACTGAATGAAAGGAGCTGGCATCTCACTCTCTTTGAATCTTCTTTATCATGCTAAGAGGAGCAGGAAAAAGCAAAAAATTTCAGAATTGCACCTTGCAATGCGGAGAAATTACTGTTTGTGCATTTACAATATTCATTGATTTTTGCCATTGAAAAACGTCCAGAAATGATTGAAGCTACTGACTGAATGAAAGGAGCTGGCATCTCACTCTCTTTGAATCTTCTTTATCATGCTAAGAGGAGCAGGAAAAAGCAAAAAATTTCAGAATTGCACCTTGCAATGCGGAGAAATTACTGTTTGTGCATTTACAATATTCATTGATTTTTGCCATTGAAAAACATCATGTTATTCATATACCAGAAATGTTTGAAGCTACTGACTGAATGAAAGGAGCTGACATCTCACGCTCTTTGAATCTTCTTTATCATGCTAAGAGGAGCAGGAAAAAGCAAAAAATTTCAGAATTGCACCTTGCAATGCGGAGAAATTACTGTTTGTGCATTTACAATATTCATTGATTTTTGCCATTGAAAAACGTCCAGAAATGATTGAAGCTACTGACTGAATGAAAGGAGCTGGCATCTCACTCTCTTTGAATCTTCTTTATCATGCTAAGAGGAGCAGGAAAAAGCAAAAAATTTCAGAATTGCACCTTGCAATGCGGAGAAATTACTGTTTGTGCATTTACAATATTCATTGATTTTTGCCATTGAAAAACATCATGTTATTCATATACCAGAAATGTTTGAAGCTACTGACTGAATGAAAGGAGCTGGCATCTCACTCTCTTTGAATCTTCTTTATCATGCTAAGAGGAGCAGGAAAAAGCAAAAAATTTCAGAATTGCACCTTGCAATGCGGAGAAATTACTGTTTGTGCATTTACAATATTCATTGATTTTTGCCATTGAAAAATATCATGTTATTCATATACCAGAAATGTTTGAAGCTACTGACTGAATGAAAGGAGCTGGCATCTCACTCTCTTTGAATCTTCTTTATCATGCTAAGAGGAGCAGGAAAATGCAAAAAATTTCAGAATTGCACCTTGCAATGCGGAGAAATTACTGTTTGTGCATTTACAATATTCATTGATTTTTGCCATTGAAAAACGTCCAGAAATGATTGAAGCTACTGACTGAATGAAAGGAGCTGGCATCTCACTCTCTTTGAATCTTCTTTATCATGCTAAGAGGAGCAGGAAAAAGCAAAACATTTCAGAATTGCACCTTGCAATGCGGAGAAATTACTGTTTGTGCATTTACAATATTCATTGATTTTTGCCATTGAAAAACGTCCAGAAATGATTGAAGCTACTGACTGAATGAAAGGAGCTGGCATCTCACTCTCTTTGAATCTTCTTTATCATGCTAAGAGGAGCAGGAAAAAGCAAAAAATTTCAGAATTGCACCTTGCAATGCGGAGAAATTACTGTTTGTGCATTTACAATATTCATTGATTTTTGCCATTGAAAAACGTCCAGAAATGATTGAAGCTACTGAGTGAATGAAAGGAGCTGGCATCTCACTCTCTTTGAATCTTCTTTATCATGCTAAGAGGAGCAGGAAAAAGCAAAAAATTTCAGAATTGCACCTTGCAATGCGGAGAAATTACTGTTTGTGCATTTACAATATTCATTGATTTTTGCCATTGAAAAACATCATGTTATTCATATACCAGAAATGTTTGAAGCTACTGACTGAATGAAAGGAGCTGGCATCTCACTCTCTTTGAATCTTCTTTATCATGCTAAGAGGAGCAGGAAAAAGCAAAAAATTTCAGAATTGCACCTTGCAATGCGGAGAAATTACTGTTTGTGCATTTACAATATTCATTGATTTTTGCCATTGAAAAACGTCCAGAAATGATTGAAGCTACTGACTGAATGAAAGGAGCTGGCATCTCACTCTCTTTGAATCTTGTTTATCATGCTAAGAGGAGCAGGAAAAAGCAAAAAATTTCAGAATTGCACCTTGCAATGCGGAGAAATTACTGTTTGTGCATTTACAATATTCATTGATTTTTGCCATTGAAAAACATCATGTTATTCATATACCAGAAATGATTGAAGCTACTGACTGAATGAAAGGAGCTGGCATCTCACTCTCTTTGAATCTTCTTTATCATGCTAAGAGGAGCAGGAAAAAGTAAAAAATTTCAGAATTGCACCTTGCAATGCGGAGAAATTACTGTTTGTGCATTTATAATATTCAATGATTTTTGCCATTGAAAAACGTCCAGAAATGATTGAAGCTACTGACTGAACGAAAGGAGCTGGCATCTCACTCTCTTTGAATCTTCTTTATCATGCTAAGAGGAGCAGGAAAAAGCAAAAAATTTCAGAATTGCACCTTGCAATGCGGAGAAATTACTGTTTGTGCATTTACAATATTCATTGATTTTTGCCATTGAAAAACGTCCAGAAATGATTGAAGCTACTGACTGAATGAAAGGAGCTGGCATCTCACTCTCTTTGAATCTTCTTTATCATGCTAAGAGGAGCAGGAAAAAGCAAAAAATTTCAGAATTGCACCTTGCAATGCGGAGAAATTACTGTTTGTGCATTTACAATATTCATTGATTTTTGCCATTGAAAAACATCATGTTATTCATATACCAGAAATGTTTGAAGCTACTGACTGAATGAAAGGAGCTGACATCTCACGCTCTTTGAATCTTCTTTATCATGCTAAGAGGAGCAGGAAAAAGCAAAAAATTTCAGAATTGCACCTTGCAATGCGGAGAAATTACTGTTTGTGCATTTACAATATTCATTGATTTTTGCCATTGAAAAACGTCCAGAATTGATTGAAGCTACTGACTGAATGAAAGGAGCTGGCATCTCACTCTCTTTGAATCTTCTTTATCATGCTAAGAGGAGCAGGAAAAAGCAAAAAATTTCAGAATTGCACCTTGCAATGCGGAGAAATTACTGTTTGTGCATTTACAATATTCATTGATTTTTGCCATTGAAAAACATCATGTTATTCATATACCAGAAATGTTTGAAGCTACTGACTGAATGAAAGGAGCTGGCATCTCACTCTCTTTGAATCTTCTTTATCATGCTAAGAGGAGCAGGAAAAAGCAAAAAATTTCAGAATTGCACCTTGCAATGCGGAGAAATTACTGTTTGTGCATTTACAATATTCATTGATTTTTGCCATTGAAAAACATCATGTTATTCATATACCAGAAATGTTTGAAGCTACTGACTGAATGAAAGGAGCTGGCATCTCACTCTCTTTGAATCTTCTTTATCATGCTAAGAGGAGCAGGGAAAAGCAAAAAATTTCAGAATTGCACCTTGCAATGTGGAGAAATTACTGTTTGTGCATTTACAATATTCATTGATTTTTACCATTGAAAAACGTCCAGAAATGATTGAAGCTACTGACTGAATGAAAGGAGCTGGCACCTCACTCTCTTTGAATCTTCTTTATCATGCTAAGAGGAGCGGGAAAAAGCAAAAAAATTCAGAATTGCACCTTGCAATGCGGAGAAATTACTGTTTGTGCATTTACAATATTCATTGATTTTTGCCATTGAAAAACGTCCAGAAATGATTGAAAGTACTGACTGAATGAAAGGAGCTGGCATCTCACTCTCTTTGAATCTTCTTTACCATGCTAAGAGGAGCAGGAAAAAGCAAAAAATTTCAGAATTGCACCTTGCAATGCGGAGAAATTACTGTTTGTGCATTTACAATATTCATTGATTTTTGCCATTGAAAAACGTCCAGAAATGATTGAAGCTACTGACTGAATGAAAGGAGCTGGCATCTCACTCTCTTTGAATCTTCTTTATCATGCTAAGAGGAGCAGGAAAAAGTAAAAAATTTCAGAATTGCACCTTGCAATGCGGAGAAATTACAGTTTGTGCATTTACAATATTCATTGATTTTTGCCATTGAAAAACATCCAGAAATGATTGAAGCTACTGACTGAATGAAAGGAGCTGGCATCTCACTCTCTTTGAATCTTCTTTATCATGCTAAGAGGAGCAGGAAAAAGCAAAAAATTTCAGAATTGCACCTTGCAATGCGGAGAAATTACTGTTTGTGCATTTACAATATTCATTGATTTTTGCCATTGAAAAACATCATGTTATTCATATACCAGAAATGTTTGAAGCTACTGACTGAATGAAAGGAGCTGGCATCTCACTCTCTTTGAATCTTCATTATCATGCTAAGAGGAGCAGGAAAAAGCAAAAAATTTCAGAATTGCACCTTGCAATGCGGAGAAATTACTGTTTGTGCATTTACAATATTCATTGATTTTTGCCATTGAAAAACATGTTATTCATATACCAGAAATGTTTGAAGCTACTGACTGAATGAAAGGAGCTGGCACCTCACTCTCTTTGAATCTTCTTTATCATGCTAAGAGGAGCGGGAAAAAGCAAAAAAATTCAGAATTGCACCTTGCAATGCGGAGAAATTACTGTTTGTGCATTTACAATATTCATTGATTTTTGCCATTGAAAAACGTCCAGAAATGATTGAAAGTACTGACTGAATGAAAGGAGCTGGCATCTCACTCTCTTTGAATCTTCTTTATCATGCTAAGAGGAGCAGGAAAAAGCAAAAAATTTCAGAATTGCACCTTGCAATGCGGAGAAATTACTGTTTGTGCATTTACAATATTCATTGATTTTTGCCATTGAAAAACATCCAGAAATGATTGAAGCTACTGACTGAATGAAAGGAGCTGGCATCTCACTCTCTTTGAATCTTCTTTATCATGCTAAGAGGAGCAGGAAAAAGCAAAAAATTTCAGAATTGCACCTTGCAATGCGGAGAAATTACTGTTTGTGCATTTACAATATTCATTGATTTTTGCCATTGAAAAACATCATGTTATTCATATACCAGAAATGTTTGAAGCTACTGACTGAATGAAAGGAGCTGGCATCTCACTCTCTTTGAATCTTCATTATCATGCTAAGAGGAGCAGGAAAAAGCAAAAAATTTCAGAATTGCACCTTGCAATGTGGAGAAATTACTGTTTGTGCATTTACAATATTCATTGATTTTTACCATTGAAAAACGTCCAGAAATGATTGAAGCTACTGACTGAATGAAAGTAGCTGGCATCTCACTCTCTTTGAATCTTCTTTATCATACTAAGAGGAGCAGGAAAAAGCACAAAATTTCAGACTTGCACCTTGCAATGCGGAGAAATTACTGTTTGTGCATTTACAATATTCATTGATTTTTGCCATTGAAAAACATCATGTTATTCATATACCAGAAATGTTTGAAGCTACTGACTGAATGAAAGGAGCTGGCATCTCACTCTCTTTGAATCTTCTTTATCATGCTAAGAGGAGCAGGAAAAAGCAAAAAATTTCAGAATTGCACCTTGCAATGCGGAGAAATTACTGTTTGTGCATTTACAATATTCATTGATTTTTGCCATTGAAAAACGTCCAGAAATGATTGAAGCTACTGACTGAATGAAAGGAGCTGGCATCTCACTCTCTTTGAATCTTCTTTATCATGCTAAGAGGAGCAGGAAAAAGCAAAAAATTTCAGAATTGCACCTTGCAATGCGGAGAAATTACTGTTTGTGCATTTACAATATTCATTGATTTTTGCCATTGAAAAACGTCCAGAAATGATTGAAGCTACTGACTGAATGAAAGGAGCTGGCATCTCACTCTCTTTGAATCTTCTTTATCATGCTAAGAGGAGCAGGAAAAAGCAAAAAATTTCAGAATTGCACCTTGCAATGCGGAGAAATTACTGTTTGTGCATTTACAATATTCATTGATTTTTGCCATTGAAAAACATCATGTTATTCATATACCAGAAATGTTTGAAGCTACTGACTGAATGAAAGGAGCTGGCATCTCACTCTCTTTGAATCTTCTTTATCATGCTAAGAGGAGCAGGAAAAAGCAAAAAATTTCAGAATTGCACCTTGCAATGCGGAGAAATTACTGTTTGTGCATTTACAATATTCATTGATTTTTGCCATTGAAAAACGTCCAGAAATGATTGAAGCTACTGACTGAATGAAAGGAGCTGGCATCTCACTCTCTTTGAATCTTGTTTATCATGCTAAGAGGAGCAGGAAAAAGCAAAAAATTTCAGAATTGCACCTTGCAATGCGGAGAAATTACTGTTTGTGCATTTACAATATTCATTGATTTTTGCCATTGAAAAACATCATGTTATTCATATACCAGAAATGATTGAAGCTACTGACTGAATGAAAGGAGCTGGCATCTCACTCTCTTTGAATCTTCTTTATCATGCTAAGAGGAGCAGGAAAAAGTAAAAAATTTCAGAATTGCACCTTGCAATGCGGAGAAATTACTGTTTGTGCATTTATAATATTCAATGATTTTTGCCATTGAAAAACGTCCAGAAATGATTGAAGCTACTGACTGAACGAAAGGAGCTGGCATCTCACTCTCTTTGAATCTTCTTTATCATGCTAAGAGGAGCAGGAAAAAGCAAAAAATTTCAGAATTGCACCTTGCAATGCGGAGAAATTACTGTTTGTGCATTTACAATATTCATTGATTTTTGCCATTGAAAAACGTCCAGAAATGATTGAAGCTACTGACTGAATGAAAGGAGCTGGCATCTCACTCTCTTTGAATCTTCTTTATCATGCTAAGAGGAGCAGGAAAAAGCAAATAATTTCAGAATTGCACCTTGCAATGCGGAGAAATTACTGTTTGTGCATTTACAATATTCATTGATTTTTGCCTTTGAAAAACATCATGTTATTCATATACCAGAAATGTTTGAAGCTACTGACTGAATGAAAGGAGCTGACATCTCACGCTCTTTGAATCTTCTTTATCATGCTAAGAGGAGCAGGAAAAAGCAAAACATTTCAGAATTGCACCTTGCAATGCGGAGAAATTACTGTTTGTGCATTTACAATATTCATTGATTTTTGCCATTGAAAAACGTCCAGAAATGATTGAAGCTACTGACTGAATGAAAGGAGCTGGCATCTCACTCTCTTTGAATCTTCTTTATCATGCTAAGAGGAGCAGGAAAAAGCAAAAAATTTCAGAATTGCACCTTGCAATGCGGAGAAATTACTCTTTGTGCATTTACAATATTCATTGATTTTTGCCATTGAAAAACATCATGTTATTCATATACCAGAAATGTTTGAAGCTACTGACTGAATGAAAGGAGCTGGCATCTCACTCTCTTTGAATCTTCTTTATCATGCTAAGAGGAGCAGGAAAAAGCAAAAAATTTCAGAATTGCACCTTGCAATGCGGAGAAATTACTGTTTGTGCATTTACAATATTCATTGATTTTTGCCATTGAAAAACGTCCAGAAATGATTGAAGCTACTGACTGAATGAAAGGAGCTGGCATCTCACTCTCTTTGAATCTTCTTTATCATGCTAAGAGGAGCAGGAAAAAGCAAAAAATTTCAGAATTGCACCTTGCAATGCGGAGAAATTACTGTTTGTGCATTTACAATATTCATTGATTTTTGCCATTGAAAAACATCATGTTATTCATATACCAGAAATGTTTGAAGCTACTGACTGAATGAAAGCAGCTGACATCTCACGCTCTTTGAATCTTCTTTATCATGCTAAGAGGAGCAGGAAAAAGCAAAAAATTTCAGAATTGCACCTTGCAATGCGGAGAAATTACTGTTTGTGCATTTACAATATTCATTGATTTTTGCCATTGAAAAACGTCCAGAAATGATTGAAGCTACTGACTGAATGAAAGGAGCTGGCATCTCACTCTCTTTGAATCTTCTTTATCATGCTAAGAGGAGCAGGAAAAAGCAAAAAATTTCAGAATTGCACCTTGCAATGCGGAGAAATTACTGTTTGTGCATTTACAATATTCATTGATTTTTGCCATTGAAAAACATCATGTTATTCATATACCAGAAATGTTTGAAGCTACTGACTGAATGAAAGGAGCTGGCATCTCACTCTCTTTGAATCTTCTTTATCATGCTAAGAGGAGCAGGAAAAAGCAAAAAATTTCAGAATTGCACCTTGCAATGCGGAGAAATTACTGTTTGTGCATTTACAATATTCATTGATTTTTGCCATTGAAAAACATCATGTTATTCATATACCAGAAATGTTTGAAGCTACTGACTGAATGAAAGGAGCTGGCATCTCACTCTCTTTGAATCTTCTTTATCATGCTAAGAGGAGCAGGAAAAAGCAAAAAATTTCAGAATTGCACCTTGCAATGCGGAGAAATTACTGTTTGTGCATTTACAATATTCATTGATTTTTGCCATTGAAAAACGTCCAGAAATGATTGAAGCTACTGACTGAATGAAAGGAGCTGGCATCTCACTCTCTTTGAATCTTCTTTATCATGCTAAGAGGAGCAGGAAAAAGCAAAACATTTCAGAATTGCACCTTGCAATGCGGAGAAATTACTGTTTGTGCATTTACAATATTCATTGATTTTTGCCATTGAAAAACGTCCAGAAATGATTGAAGCTACTGACTGAATGAAAGGAGCTGGCATCTCACTCTCTTTGAATCTTGTTTATCATGCTAAGAGGAGCAGGAAAAAGCAAAAAATTTCAGAATTGCACCTTGCAATGCGGAGAAATTACTGTTTGTGCATTTACAATATTCATTGATTTTTGCCATTGAAAAACGTCCAGAAATGATTGAAGCTACTGACTGAATGAAAGTAGCTGGCATCTCACTCTCTTTGAATCTTCTTTATCATGCTAAGAGGAGCAGGAAAAAGTAAAAAATTTCAGAATTGCACCTTGCAATGCGGAGAAATTACTGTTTGTGCATTTACAATATTCATTGATTTTTGCCATTGAAAAACATCATATTATTCATATACCAGAAATGTTTGAAGCTACTGACTGAATGAAAGGAGCTGGCATCTCACTCTCTTTGAATCTTCTTTATCATGCTAAGAGGAGCAGGAAAAAGCAAAAAATTTCAGAATTGCACCTTGCAATGCGGAGAAATTACTGTTTGTGCATTTACAATATTCATTGATTTTTGCCATTGAAAAACGTCCAGAAATGATTGAAGCTACTGACTGAATGAAAGGAGCTGGCATCTCACTCTCTTTGAATCTTGTTTATCATGCTAAGAGGAGCAGGAAAAAGCAAAAAATTTCAGAATTGCACCTTGCAATGCGGAGAAATTACTGTTTGTGCATTTACAATATTCATTGATTTTTGCCATTGAAAAACATCATGTTATTCATATACCAGAAATGATTGAAGCTACTGACTGAATGAAAGGAGCTGGCATCTCACTCTCTTTGAATCTTCTTTATCATGCTAAGAGGAGCAGGAAAAAGTAAAAAATTTCAGAATTGCACCTTGCAATGCGGAGAAATTACTGTTTGTGCATTTATAATATTCAATGATTTTTGCCATTGAAAAACGTCCAGAAATGATTGAAGCTACTGACTGAACGAAAGGAGCTGGCATCTCACTCTCTTTGAATCTTCTTTATCATGCTAAGAGGAGCAGGAAAAAGCAAAAAAATTCAGAATTGCACCTTGCAATGCGGAGAAATTACTGTTTGTGCATTTACAATATTCATTGATTTTTGCCATTGAAAAACGTCCAGAAATGATTGAAGCTACTGACTGAATGAAAGGAGCTGGCATCTCACTCTCTTTGAATCTTCTTTATCATGCTAAGAGGAGCAGGAAAAAGCAAAAAATTTCAGAATTGCACCTTGCAATGCGGAGAAATTACTGTTTGTGCATTTACAATATTCATTGATTTTTGCCATTGAAAAACATCATGTTATTCATATACCAGAAATGTTTGAAGCTACTGACTGAATGAAAGGAGCTGACATCTCACGCTCTTTGAATCTTCTTTATCATGCTAAGAGGAGCAGGAAAAAGCAAAAAATTTCAGAATTGCACCTTGCAATGCGGAGAAATTACTGTTTGTGCATTTACAATATTCATTGATTTTTGCCATTGAAAAACGTCCAGAATTGATTGAAGCTACTGACTGAATGAAAGGAGCTGGCATCTCACTCTCTTTGAATCTTCTTTATCATGCTAAGAGGAGCAGGAAAAAGCAAAAAATTTCAGAATTGCACCTTGCAATGCGGAGAAATTACTGTTTGTGCATTTACAATATTCATTGATTTTTGCCATTGAAAAACATCATGTTATTCATATACCAGAAATGTTTGAAGCTACTGACTGAATGAAAGGAGCTGGCATCTCACTCTCTTTGAATCTTCTTTATCATGCTAAGAGGAGCAGGAAAAAGCAAAAAATTTCAGAATTGCACCTTGCAATGCGGAGAAATTACTGTTTGTGCTTTTACAATATTCATTGATTTTTGCCATTGAAAAACATCATGTTATTCATATACCAGAAATGTTTGAAGCTACTGACTGAATGAAAGGAGCTGGCATCTCACTCTCTTTGAATCTTCTTTATCATGCTAAGAGGAGCAGGGAAAAGCAAAAAATTTCAGAATTGCACCTTGCAATGTTGAGAAATTACTGTTTGTGCATTTACAATATTCATTGATTTTTACCATTGAAAAACGTCCAGAAATGATTGAAGCTACTGACTGAATGAAAGTAGCTGGCATCTCACTCTCTTTGAATCTTCTTTATCATGCTAAGACGAGCAGGAAAAAGCAAAAAATTTCAGACTTGCACCTTGCAATGCGGAGAAATTACTGTTTGTGCATTTACAATATTCATTGATTTTTGCCATTGAAAAACATCATGTTATTCATATACCAGAAATGTTTGAAGCTACTGACTGAATGAAAGGAGCTGGCATCTCACTCTCTTTGAATCTTCTTTATCATGCTAAGAGGAGCAGGAAAAAGCAAAAAATTTCAGAATTGCACCTTGCAATGCGGAGAAATTACTGTTTGTGCATTTACAATATTCATTGATTTTTGCCATTGAAAAACGTCCAGAAATGATTGAAGCTACTGACTGAATGAAAGGAGCTGGCATCTCACTCTCTTTGAATCTTCTTTATCATGCTAAGAGGAGCAGGAAAAAGCAAAAAATTTCAGAATTGCACCTTGCAATGCGGAGAAATTACTGTTTGTGCATTTACAATATTCATTGATTTTTGCCATTGAAAAACGTCCAGAAATTATTGAAGCTACTGACTGAATGAAAGGAGCTGGCATCTCACTCTCTTTGAATCTTCTTTATCATGCTACGAGGAGCAGGAAAAAGCAAAAAATTTCAGAATTGCACCTTGCAATGCGGAGAAATTACTGTTTGTGCATTTACAATATTCATTGATTTTTGCCATTGAAAAACATGTTATTCATATACCAGAAATGTTTGAAGCTACTGACTGAATGAAAGGAGCTGGCACCTCACTCTCTTTGAATCTTCTTTATCATGCTAAGAGGAGCGGGAAAAAGCAAAAAATTTCAGAATTGCACCTTGCAATGCGGAGAAATTACTGTTTGTGCATTTACAATATTCATTGATTTTTGCCATTGAAAAACGTCCAGAAATGATTGAAGGTACTGACTGAATGAAAGGAGCTGGCATCTCACTCTCTTTGAATCTTCTTTATCATGCTAAGAGGAGCAGGAAAAAGCAAAAAATTTCAGAATTGCACCTTGCAATGCGGAGAAATTACTGTTTGTGCATTTACAAAATTCATTGATTTTTGCCATTGAAAAACGTCCAGAAATGATTGAAGCTACTGACTGAATGAAAGGAGCTGGCATCTCACTCTCTTTGAATCTTCTTTATCATGCTAAGAGGAGCAGGAAAAAGCAAAAAATTTCAGAATTGCACCTTGCAATGCGGAAAAATTACAGTTTGTGCATTTACAATATTCATTGATTTTTGCCATTGAGAAACGTCCAGAAATGATTGAAGCTACCGACTGAATGAAAGGAGCTGGCATCTCACTCTCTTTGAATCTTTATCATGCTAAGAGGAGCAGGAAAAAGCAAAAAATTTCAGAATTGCACCTTGCAATGCGGAGAAATTACTGTTTGTGCATTTACAATATTCATTGATTTTTGCCATTGAAAAACATCATGTTATTCATATACCAGAAATGTTTGAAGCTACTGACTGAATGAAAGGAGCTGGCATCTCACTCTCTTTGAATCTTCTTTATCATGCTAAGAGGAGCAGGAAAAAGCAAAAAATTTCAGAATTGCACCTTGCAATGTGGAGAAATTACTGTTTGTGCATTTACAATATTCATTGATTTTTACCATTGAAAAACGTCCAGAAATGATTGAAGCTACTGACTGAATGAAAGTAGCTGGCATCTCACTCTCTTTGAATCTTCTTTATCATGCTAAGAGGAGCAGGAAAAAGCAAAAAATTTCAGACTTGCACCTTGCAATGCGGAGAAATTACTGTTTGTGCATTTACAATATTCATTGATTTTTGCCATTGAAAAACATCATGTTATTGATATACCAGAAATGTTTGAAGCTACTGACTGAATGAAAGGAGCTGGCATCTCACTCTCTTTGAATCTTCTTTATCATGCTAAGAGGAGCAGGAAAAAGCAAAAAATTTCAGAATTGCACCTTGCAATGCGGAGAAATTACTGTTTGTGCATTTACAATATTCATTGATTTTTTCCATTGAAAAACATCATGTTATTCATATACCAGAAATGTTTGAAGCTACTGACTGAATGAAAGGAGCTGGCATCTCAATCTCTTTGAATCTTCTTTATCATGCTAAGAGGAGCAGGAAAAAGCAAAAAACTTCAGAATTGCACCTTGCAATGTGGAGAAATTACTGTTTGTGCATTTACAATATTCATTGATTTTTGCCATTGAAAAACGTCCAGAAATGATTGAAGCTACTGACTGAATGAAAGGAGCTGGCATCTCACTCTCTTTGAATCTTCTTTATCATGCTAAGAGGAGCAGGAAAAAGCAAAAAATTTCAGAATTGCACCTTGCAATGCGGAGAAATTACTGTTTGTGCATTTACAATATTCATTGATTTTTGCCATTGAAAAACGTCCAGAAATTATTGAAGCTACTGACTGAATGAAAGGAGCTGGCATCTCACTCTCTTTGAATCTTCTTTATCATGCTAAGAGGAGCAGGAAAAAGCAAAAAATTTCAGAATTGCACCTTGCAATGCGGAGAAATTACTGTTTGTGCATTTACAATATTCATTGATTTTTGCCATTGAAAAACATGTTATTCATATACCAGAAATGTTTGAAGCTACTGACTGAATGAAAGGAGCTGGCACCTCACTCTTTGAATCTTCTTTATCATGCTAAGAGGAGCAGGAAAAAGCAAAAAATTTCAGAATTGCACCTTGCAATGTGGAGAAATTACTGTTTGTGCATTTACAATATTCATTGATTTTTACCATTGAAAAACGTCCAGAAATGATTGAAGCTACTGACTGAATGAAAGTAGCTGGCATCTCACTCTCTTTGAATCTTCTTTATCATGCTAAGACGAGCAGGAAAAAGCAAAAAATTTCAGACTTGCACCTTGCAATGCGGAGAAATTACTGTTTGTGCATTTACAATATTCATTGATTTTTGCCATTGAAAAACATCATGTTATTCATATACCAGAAATGTTTGAAGCTACTGACTGAATGAAAGGAGCTGGCATCTCACTCTCTTTGAATCTTCTTTATCATGCTAAGAGGAGCAGGAAAAAGCAAAAAATTTCAGAATTGCACCTTGCAATGCGGAGAAATTACTGTTTGTGCATTTACAATATTCATTGATTTTTGCCATTGAAAAACGTCCAGAAATGATTGAAGCTACTGACTGAATGAAAGGAGCTGGCATCTCACTCTCTTTGAATCTTCTTTATCATGCTAAGAGGAGCAGGAAAAAGCAAAAAATTTCAGAATTGCACCTTGCAATGCGGAGAAATTACTGTTTGTGCATTTACAATATTCATTGATTTTTGCCATTGAAAAACGTCCAGAAATGATTGAAGCTACTGACTGAATGAAAGGAGCTGGCATCTCACTCTCTTTGAATCTTCTTTATCATGCTAAGAGGAGCAGGAAAAAGCAAAAAATTTCAGAATTGCACCTTGCAATGCGGAGAAATTACTGTTTGTGCATTTACAATATTCATTGATTTTTGCCATTGAAAAACATGTTATTCATATACCAGAAATGTTTGAAGCTACTGACTGAATGAAAGGAGCTGGCACCTCACTCTCTTTGAATCTTCTTTATCATGCTAAGAGGAGCGGGAAAAAGCAAAAAATTTCAGAATTGCACCTTGCAATGCGGAGAAATTACTGTTTGTGCATTTACAATATTCATTGATTTTTGCCATTGAAAAACGTCCAGAAATGATTGAAGGTACTGACTGAATGAAAGGAGCTGGCATCTCACTCTCTTTGAATCTTCTTTATCATGCTAAGAGGAGCAGGAAAAAGCAAAAAATTTCAGAATTGCACCTTGCAATGCGGAGAAATTACTGTTTGTGCATTTACAATATTCATTGATTTTTGCCATTGAAAAACGTCCAGAAATGATTGAAGCTACTGACTGAATGAAAGGAGCTGGCATCTCACTCTCTTTGAATCTTCTTTATCATGCTAAGAGGAGCAGGAAAAAGCAAAACATTTCAGAATTGCACCTTGCAATGCGGAGAAATTACTGTTTGTGCATTTACAATATTCATTGATTTTTGCCATTGAAAAACGTCCAGAAATGATTGAAGCTACTGACTGAATGAAAGGAGCTGGCATCTCACTCTCTTTGAATCTTGTTTATCATGCTAAGAGGAGCAGGAAAAAGCAAAAAATTTCAGAATTGCACCTTGCAATGCGGAGAAATTACTGTTTGTGCATTTACAATATTCATTGATTTTTGCCATTGAAAAACGTCCAGAAATGATTGAAGCTACTGACTGAATGAAAGTAGCTGGCATCTCACTCTCTTTGAATATTCTTTATCATGCTAAGAGGAGCAGGAAAAAGCAAAAAATTTCAGAATTGCACCTTGCAATGCGGAGAAATTACTGTTTGTGCATTTACAATATTCATTGATTTTTGCCATTGAAAAACATCATATTATTCATATACCAGAAATGTTTGAAGCTACTGACTGAATGAAAGGAGCTGGCATCTCACTCTCTTTGAATCTTCTTTATCATGCTAAGAGGAGCAGGAAAAAGCAAAAAATTTCAGAATTGCACCTTGCAATGCGGAGAAATTACTGTTTGTGCATTTACAATATTCATTGATTTTTGCCATTGAAAAACGTCCAGAAATGATTGAAGCTACTGACTGAATGAAAGGAGCTGGCATCTCACTCTCTTTGAATCTTGTTTATCATGCTAAGAGGAGCAGGAAAAAGCAAAAAATTTCAGAATTGCACCTTGCAATGCGGAGAAATTACTGTTTGTGCATTTACAATATTCATTGATTTTTGCCATTGAAAAACATCATGTTATTCATATACCAGAAATGATTGAAGCTACTGACTGAATGAAAGGAGCTGGCATCTCACTCTCTTTGAATCTTCTTTATCATGCTAAGAGGAGCAGGAAAAAGTAAAAAATTTCAGAATTGCACCTTGCAATGCGGAGAAATTACTGTTTGTGCATTTATAATATTCAATGATTTTTGCCATTGAAAAACGTCCAGAAATGATTGAAGCTACTGACTGAACGAAAGGAGCTGGCATCTCACTCTCTTTGAATCTTCTTTATCATGCTAAGAGGAGCAGGAAAAAGCAAAAAATTTCAGAATTGCACCTTGCAATGCGGAGAAATTACTGTTTGTGCATTTACAATATTCATTGATTTTTGCCATTGAAAAACGTCCAGAAATGATTGAAGCTACTGACTGAATGAAAGGAGCTGGCATCTCACTCTCTTTGAATCTTCTTTATCATGCTAAGAGGAGCAGGAAAAAGCAAAAAATTTCAGAATTGCACCTTGCAATGCGGAGAAATTACTGTTTGTGCATTTACAATATTCATTGATTTTTGCCATTGAAAAACATCATGTTATTCATATACCAGAAATGTTTGAAGCTACTGACTGAATGAAAGGAGCTGACATCTCACGCTCTTTGAATCTTCTTTATCATGCTAAGAGGAGCAGGAAAAAGCAAAAAATTTCAGAATTGCACCTTGCAATGCGGAGAAATTACTGTTTGTGCATTTACAATATTCATTGATTTTTGCCATTGAAAAACGTCCAGAATTGATTGAAGCTACTGACTGAATGAAAGGAGCTGGCATCTCACTCTCTTTGAATCTTCTTTATCATGCTAAGAGGAGCAGGAAAAAGCAAAAAATTTCAGAATTGCACCTTGCAATGCGGAGAAATTACTGTTTGTGCATTTACAATATTCATTGATTTTTGCCATTGAAAAACATCATGTTATTCATATACCAGAAATGTTTGAAGCTACTGACTGAATGAAAGGAGCTGGCATCTCACTCTCTTTGAATCTTCTTTATCATGCTAAGAGGAGCAGGAAAAAGCAAAAAATTTCAGAATTGCACCTTGCAATGCGGAGAAATTACTGTTTGTGCTTTTACAATATTCATTGATTTTTGCCATTGAAAAACATCATGTTATTCATATACCAGAAATGTTTGAAGCTACTGACTGAATGAAAGGAGCTGGCATCTCACTCTCTTTGAATCTTCTTTATCATGCTAAGAGGAGCAGGGAAAAGCAAAAAATTTCAGAATTGCACCTTGCAATGTTGAGAAATTACTGTTTGTGCATTTACAATATTCATTGATTTTTGCCATTGAAAAACGTCCAGAAATGATTGAAGCTACTGACTGAATGAAAGTAGCTGGCATCTCACTCTCTTTGAATCTTCTTTATCATGCTAAGACGAGCAGGAAAAAGCAAAAAATTTCAGACTTGCACCTTGCAATGCGGAGAAATTACTGTTTGTGCATTTACAATATTCATTGATTTTTGCCATTGAAAAACATCATGTTATTCATATACCAGAAATGTTTGAAGCTACTGACTGAATGAAAGGAGCTGGCATCTCACTCTCTTTGAATCTTCTTTATCATGCTAAGAGGAGCAGGAAAAAGCAAAAAATTTCAGAATTGCACCTTGCAATGCGGAGAAATTACTGTTTGTGCATTTACAATATTCATTGATTTTTGCCATTGAAAAACGTCCAGAAATGATTGAAGCTACTGACTGAATGAAAGAAGCTGGCATCTCACTCTCTTTGAATCTTCTTTATCATGCTAAGAGGAGCAGGAAAAAGCAAAAAATTTCAGAATTGCACCTTGCAATGCGGAGAAATTACTGTTTGTGCATTTACAATATTCATTGATTTTTGCCATTGAAAAACGTCCAGAAATTATTGAAGCTACTGACTGAATGAAAGGAGCTGGCATCTCACTCTCTTTGAATCATCTTTATCATGCTAAGAGGAGCAGGAAAAAGCAAAAAATTTCAGAATTGCACCTTGCAATGCGGAGAAATTACTGTTTGTGCATTTACAATATTCATTGATTTTTGCCATTGAAAAACATGTTATTCATATACCAGAAATGTTTGAAGCTACTGACTGAATGAAAGGAGCTGGCACCTCACTCTTTGAATCTTCTTTATCATGCTAAGAGGAGCAGGAAAAAGCAAAAAATTTCAGAATTGCACCTTGCAATGTGGAGAAATTACTGTTTGTGCATTTACAATATTCATTGATTTTTACCATTGAAAAACGTCCAGAAATGATTGAAGCTACTGACTGAATGAAAGTAGCTGGCATCTCACTCTCTTTGAATCTTCTTTATCATGCTAAGACGAGCAGGAAAAAGCAAAAAATTTCAGACTTGCACCTTGCAATGCGGAGAAATTACTGTTTGTGCATTTACAATATTCATTGATTTTTGCCATTGAAAAACATCATGTTATTCATATACCAGAAATGTTTGAAGCTACTGACTGAATGAAAGGAGCTGGCATCTCACTCTCTTTGAATCTTCTTTATCATGCTAAGAGGAGCACGAAAAAGCAAAAAATTTCAGAATTGCACCTTGCAATGCGGAGAAATTACTGTTTGTGCATTTACAATATTCATTGATTTTTGCCATTGAAAAACGTCCAGAAATGATTGAAGCTACTGACTGAATGAAAGGAGCTGGCATCTCACTCTCTTTGAATCTTCTTTATCATGCTAAGAGGAGCAGGAAAAAGCAAAAAATTTCAGAATTGCACCTTGCAATGCGGAGAAATTACTGTTTGTGCATTTACAATATTCATTGATTTTTGCCATTGAAAAACGTCCAGAAATGATTGAAGCTACTGACTGAATGAAAGGAGCTGGCATCTCACTCTCTTTGAATCTTCTTTATCATGCTAAGAGGAGCAGGAAAAAGCAAAAAATTTCAGAATTGCACCTTGCAATGCGGAGAAATTACTGTTTGTGCATTTACAATATTCATTGATTTTTGCCATTGAAAAACATGTTATTCATATACCAGAAATGTTTGAAGCTACTGACTGAATGAAAGGAGCTGGCACCTCACTCTCTTTGAATCTTCTTTATCATGCTAAGAGGAGCGGGAAAAAGCAAAAAATTTCAGAATTGCACCTTGCAATGCGGAGAAATTACTGTTTGTGCATTTACAATATTCATTGATTTTTGCCATTGAAAAACGTCCAGAAATGATTGAAGGTACTGACTGAATGAAAGGAGCTGGCATCTCACTCTCTTTGAATCTTCTTTATCATGCTAAGAGGAGCAGGAAAAAGCAAAAAATTTCAGAATTGCACCTTGCAATGCGGAGAAATTACTGTTTGTGCATTTACAAAATTCATTGATTTTTGCCATTGAAAAACGTCCAGAAATGATTGAAGCTACTGACTGAATGAAAGGAGCTGGCATCTCACTCTCTTTGAATCTTCTTTATCATGCTAAGAGGAGCAGGAAAAAGCAAAAAATTTCAGAATTGCACCTTGCAATGCGGAGAAATTACAGTTTGTGCATTTACAATATTCATTGATTTTTGCCATTGAGAAACGTCCAGAAATGATTGAAGCTACTGACTGAATGAAAGGAGCTGGCATCTCACTCTCTTTGAATCTTTATCATGCTAAGAGGAGCAGGAAAAAGCAAAAAATTTCAGAATTGCACCTTGCAATGCGGAGAAATTACTGTTTGTGCATTTACAATATTCATTGATTTTTGCCATTGAAAAACATCATGTTATTCATATACCAGAAATGTTTGAAGCTACTGACTGAATGAAAGGAGCTGGCATCTCACTCTCTTTGAATCTTCTTTATCATGCTAAGAGGAGCAGGAAAAAGCAAAAAATTTCAGAATTGCACCTTGCAATGTGGAGAAATTACTGTTTGTGCATTTACAATATTCATTGATTTTTACCATTGAAAAACGTCCAGAAATGATTGAAGCTACTGACTGAATGAAAGTAGCTGGCATCTCACTCTCTTTGAATCTTCTTTATCATGCTAAGAGGAGCAGGAAAAAGCAAAAAATTTCAGACTTGCACCTTGCAATGCGGAGAAATTACTGTTTGTGCATTTACAATATTCATTGATTTTTGCCATTGAAAAACATCATGTTATTGATATGCCAGAAATGTTTGAAGCTACTGACTGAATGAAAGGAGCTGGCATCTCACTCTCTTTGAATCTTCTTTATCATGCTAAGAGGAGCAGGAAAAAGCAAAAAATTTCAGAATTGCACCTTGCAATGCGGAGAAATTACTGTTTGTGCATTTACAATATTCATTGATTTTTTCCATTGAAAAACATCATGTTATTCATATACCAGAAATGTTTGAAGCTACTGACTGAATGAAAGGAGCTGGCATCTCAATCTCTTTGAATCTTCTTTATCATGCTAAGAGGAGCAGGAAAAAGCAAAAAACTTCAGAATTGCACCTTGCAATGTGGAGAAATTAGTGTTTGTGCATTTACAATATTCATTGATTTTTGCCATTGAAAAACGTCCAGAAATGATTGAAGCTACTGACTGAATGAAAGGAGCTGGCATCTCACTCTCTTTGAATCTTCTTTATCATGCTAAGAGGAGCAGGAAAAAGCAAAAAATTTCAGAATTGCACCTTGCAATGCGGAGAAATTACTGTTTGTGCATTTACAATATTCATTGATTTTTGCCATTGAAAAACGTCCAGAAATTATTGAAGCTACTGACTGAATGAAAGGAGCTGGCATCTCACTCTCTTTGAATCTTCTTTATCATGCTAAGAGGAGCAGGAAAAAGCAAAAAATTTCAGAATTGCACCTTGCAATGCGGAGAAATTACTGTTTGTGCATTTACAATATTCATTGATTTTTGCCATTGAAAAACATGTTATTCATATACCAGAAATGTTTGAAGCTACTGACTGAATGAAAGGAGCTGGCACCTCACTCTTTGAATCTTCTTTATCATGCTAAGAGGAGCAGGAAAAAGCAAAAAATTTCAGAATTGCACCTTGCAATGTGGAGAAATTACTGTTTGTGCATTTACAATATTCATTGATTTTTACCATTGAAAAACGTCCAGAAATGATTGAAGCTACTGACTGAATGAAAGTAGCTGGCATCTCACTCTCTTTGAATCTTCTTTATCATGCTAAGACGAGCAGGAAAAAGCAAAAAATTTCAGACTTGCACCTTGCAATGCGGAGAAATTACTGTTTGTGCATTTACAATATTCATTGATTTTTGCCATTGAAAAACATCATGTTATTCATATACCAGAAATGTTTGAAGCTACTGACTGAATGAAAGGAGCTGGCATCTCACTCTCTTTGAATCTTCTTTATCATGCTAAGAGGAGCAGGAAAAAGCAAAAAATTTCAGAATTGCACCTTGCAATGCGGAGAAATTACTGTTTGTGCATTTACAATATTCATTGATTTTTGCCATTGAAAAACGTCCAGAAATGATTGAAGCTACTGACTGAATGAAAGGAGCTGGCATCTCACTCTCTTTGAATCTTCTTTATCATGCTAAGAGGAGCAGGAAAAAGCAAAAAATTTCAGAATTGCACCTTGCAATGCGGAGAAATTACTGTTTGTGCATTTACAATATTCATTGATTTTTGCCATTGAAAAACGTCCAGAAATGATTGAAGCTACTGACTGAATGAAAGGAGCTGGCATCTCACTCTCTTTGAATCTTCTTTATCATGCTAAGAGGAGCAGGAAAAAGCAAAAAATTTCAGAATTGCACCTTGCAATGCGGAGAAATTACTGTTTGTGCATTTACAATATTCATTGATTTTTGCCATTGAAAAACATGTTATTCATATACCAGAAATGTTTGAAGCTACTGACTGAATGAAAGGAGCTGGCACCTCACTCTCTTTGAATCTTCTTTATCATGCTAAGAGGAGCGGGAAAAAGCAAAAAATTTCAGAATTGCACCTTGCAATGCGGAGAAATTACTGTTTGTGCATTTACAATATTCATTGATTTTTGCCATTGAAAAACGTCCAGAAATGATTGAAGGTACTGACTGAATGAAAGGAGCTGGCATCTCACTCTCTTTGAATCTTCTTTATCATGCTAAGAGGAGCAGGAAAAAGCAAAAAATTTCAGAATTGCACCTTGCAATGCGGAGAAATTACTGTTTGTGCATTTACAAAATTCATTGATTTTTGCCATTGAAAAACGTCCAGAAATGATTGAAGCTACTGACTGAATGAAAGGAGCTGGCATCTCACTCTCTTTGAATCTTCTTTATCATGCTAAGAGGAGCAGGAAAAAGCAAAAAATTTCAGAATTGCACCTTGCAATGCGGAGAAATTACAGTTTGTGCATTTACAATATTCATTGATTTTTGCCATTGAGAAACGTCCAGAAATGATTGAAGCTACTGACTGAATGAAAGGAGCTGGCATCTCACTCTCTTTGAATCTTTATCATGCTAAGAGGAGCAGGAAAAAGCAAAAAATTTCAGAATTGCACCTTGCAATGCGGAGAAATTACTGTTTGTGCATTTACAATATTCATTGATTTTTGCCATTGAAAAACATCATGTTATTCATATACCAGAAATGTTTGAAGCTACTGACTGAATGAAAGGAGCTGGCATCTCACTCTCTTTGAATCTTCTTTATCATGCTAAGAGGAGCAGGAAAAAGCAAAAAATTTCAGAATTGCACCTTGCAATGTGGAGAAATTACTGTTTGTGCATTTACAATATTCATTGATTTTTACCATTGAAAAACGTCCAGAAATGATTGAAGCTACTGACTGAATGAAAGTAGCTGGCATCTCACTCTCTTTGAATCTTCTTTATCATGCTAAGAGGAGCAGGAAAAAGCAAAAAATTTCAGACTTGCACCTTGCAATGCGGAGAAATTACTGTTTGTGCATTTACAATATTCATTGATTTTTGCCATTGAAAAACATCATGTTATTGATATACCAGAAATGTTTGAAGCTACTGACTGAATGAAAGGAGCTGGCATCTCACTCTCTTTGAATCTTCTTTATCATGCTAAGAGGAGCAGGAAAAAGCAAAAAATTTCAGAATTGCACCTTGCAATGCGGAGAAATTACTGTTTGTGCATTTACAATATTCATTGATTTTTTCCATTGAAAAACATCATGTTATTCATATACCAGAAATGTTTGAAGCTACTGACTGAATGAAAGGAGCTGGCATCTCAATCTCTTTGAATCTTCTTTATCATGCTAAGAGGAGCAGGAAAAAGCAAAAAATTTCAGAATTGCACCTTGCAATGCGGAGAAATTACTGTTTGTGCATTTACAAAATTCATTGATTTTTGCCATTGAAAAACGTCCAGAAATGATTGAAGCTACTGACTGAATGAAAGGAGCTGGCATCTCACTCTCTTTGAATCTTCTTTATCATGCTAAGAGGAGCAGGAAAAAGCAAAAAATTTCAGAATTGCACCTTGCAATGCGGAGAAATTACTGTTTGTGCATTTACAAAATTCATTGATTTTTGCCATTGAAAAACGTCCAGAAATGATTGAAGCTACTGACTGAATGAAAGGAGCTGGCATCTCACTCTCTTTGAATCTTCTTTATCATGCTAAGAGGAGCAGGAAAAAGCAAAAAATTTCAGAATTGCACCTTGCAATGCGGAGAAATTACAGTTTGTGCATTTACAATATTCATTGATTTTTGCCATTGAGAAACGTCCAGAAATGATTGAAGCTACTGACTGAATGAAAGGAGCTGGCATCTCACTCTCTTTGAATCTTTATCATGCTAAGAGGAGCAGGAAAAAGCAAAAAATTTCAGAATTGCACCTTGCAATGCGGAGAAATTACTGTTTGTGCATTTACAATATTCATTGATTTTTGCCATTGAAAAACATCATGTTATTCATATACCAGAAATGTTTGAAGCTACTGACTGAATGAAAGGAGCTGGCATCTCACTCTCTTTGAATCTTCTTTATCATGCTAAGAGGAGCAGGAAAAAGCAAAAAATTTCAGAATTGCACCTTGCAATGTGGAGAAATTACTGTTTGTGCATTTACAATATTCATTGATTTTTACCATTGAAAAACGTCCAGAAATGATTGAAGCTACTGACTGAATGAAAGTAGCTGGCATCTCACTCTCTTTGAATCTTCTTTATCATGCTAAGAGGAGCAGGAAAAAGCAAAAAATTTCAGACTTGCACCTTGCAATGCGGAGAAATTACTGTTTGTGCATTTACAATATTCATTGATTTTTGCCATTGAAAAACATCATGTTATTGATATACCAGAAATGTTTGAAGCTACTGACTGAATGAAAGGAGCTGGCATCTCACTCTCTTTGAATCTTCTTTATCATGCTAAGAGGAGCAGGAAAAAGCAAAAAATTTCAGAATTGCACCTTGCAATGCGGAGAAATTACTGTTTGTGCATTTACAATATTCATTGATTTTTTCCATTGAAAAACATCATGTTATTCATATACCAGAAATGTTTGAAGCTACTGACTGAATGAAAGGAGCTGGCATCTCAATCTCTTTGAATCTTCTTTATCATGCTAAGAGGAGCAGGAAAAAGCAAAAAACTTCAGAATTGCACCTTGCAATGTGGAGAAATTACTGTTTGTGCATTTACAATATTCATTGATTTTTACCATTGAAAAACGTCCAGAAATGATTGAAGCTACTGACTGAATGAAAGTAGCTGGCATCTGACTCTCTTTGAATCTTCTTTATCATGCTAAGAGGAGCAGGAAAAAGCAAAAAATTTCAGACTTGCACCTTGCAATGCGGAGAAATTACTGTTTGTGCATTTACAATATTCATTGATTTTTGCCATTGAAAAACATCATGTTATTCATATACCAGAAATGTTTGAAGCTACTGACTGAATGAAAGGAGCTGGCATCTCACTCTCTTTGAATCTTCTTTATCATGCTAAGAGGAGCAGGAAAAAGCAAAAAATTTCAGAATTGCACCTTGCAATGCGGAGAAATTACTGTTTGTGCATTTACAATATTCATTGATTTTTGCCATTGAAAAACATCATGTTATTCATATACCAGAAATGTTTGAAGCTACTGACTGAATGAAAGGAGCTGACATCTCACTCTCTTTGAATCTTCTTTATCATGCTAAGAGGAGCAGGAAAAAGCAAAAAATTTCAGAATTGCACCTTGCAATGCGGAGAAATTACTGTTTGTGCATTTACAATATTCATTGATTTTTGCCATTGAAAAACGTCCAGAAATGATTGAAGCTACTGACTGAATGAAAGGAGCTGGCATCTCACTCTCTTTGAATCATGCTAAGAGGAGCAGGAAAAAGCAAAAAATTTCAGAATTGCACCTTGCAATGCGGAGAAATTACTGTTTGTGCATTTACAATATTCATTGATTTTTGCCATTGAAAAACATCATGTTATTCATATACCAGAAATGTTTGAAGCTACTGACTGAATGAAAGGAGCTGGCATCTCACTCTCTTTGAATCTTCTTTATCATGCTAAGAGGAGCAGGAAAAAGCAAAAAATTTTAGAATTGCACCTTGCAATGTGGAGAAATTACTGTTTGTGCATTTACAATATTCATTGATTTTTACCATTGAAAAACGTCCAGAAATGATTGAAGCTACTGACTGAATGAAAGTAGCTGGCATCTCACTCTCTTTGAATCTTCTTTATCATGCTAAGAGGAGCAGGAAAAAGCAAAAAATTTCAGACTTGCACCTTGCAATGCGGAGAAATTACTGTTTGTGCATTTACAATATTCATTGATTTTTGCCATTGAAAAACAACATGTTATTCATATACCAGAAATGTTTGAAGCTACTGACTGAATGAAAGGAGCTGGCATCTCACTCTCTTTGAATCTTCTTTATCATGCTAAGAGGAGCAGGAAAAAGCAAAAAATTTCAGAATTGCACCTTGCAATGCGGAGAAATTACTGTTTGTGCATTTACAATATTCATTGATTTTTGCCATTGAAAAACGTCCAGAAATGATTGAAGCTACTGACTGAATGAAAGGAGCTGGCATCTCACTCTCTTTGAATCTTCTTTATCATGCTAAGAGGAGCAGGAAAAAGCAAAAAATTTCAGAATTGCACCTTGCAATGCGGAGAAATTACTGTTTGTGCATTTACAATATTCATTGATTTTTGCCATTGAAAAACGTCCAGAAATGATTGAAGCTACTGACTGAATGAAAGGAGCTGGCATCTCACTCTCTTTGAATCTTCTTTATCATGCTAAGAGGAGCAGGAAAAAGCAAAAAATTTCAGAATTGCACCTTGCAATGCGGAGAAATTACTGTTTGTGCATTTACAATATTCATTGATTTTTGCCATTGAAAAACATGTTATTCATATACCAGAAATGTTTGAAGCTACTGACTGAATGAAAGGAGCTGGCACCTCAATCTCTTTGAATCTTCTTTATCATGCTAAGAGGAGCGGGAAAAAGCAAAAAATTTCAGAATTGCACCTTGCAATGCGGAGAAATTACTGTTTGTGCATTTACAATATTCATTGATTTTTGCCATTGAAAAACGTCCAGAAATGATTGAAGGTACTGACTGAATGAAAGGAGCTGGCATCTCACTCTCTTTGAATCTTCTTTATCATGCTAAGAGGAGCAGGAAAAAGCAAAAAATTTCAGAATTGCACCTTGCAATGCGGAGAAATTACTGTTTGTGCATTTACAATATTCATTGATTTTTGCCATTGAAAAACGTCCAGAAATGATTGAAGCTACTGACTGAATGAAAGGAGCTGGCATCTCACTCTCTTTGAATCTTCTTTATCATGCTAAGAGGAGCAGGAAAAAGCAAAAAATTTCAGAATTGCACCTTGCAATGCGGAGAAATTACTGTTTGTGCATTTACAATATTCATTGATTTTTGCCATTGAAAAACATCCAGAAATGATTGAAGCTACTGACTGAATGAAAGGAGCTGGCATCTCACTCTCTTTGAATCTTCTTTATCATGCTAAGAGGAGCAGGAAAAAGCAAAAAATTTCAGACTTGCACCTTGCAATGCGGAGAAATTACTGTTTGTGCATTTACAATATTCATTGATTTTTGCCATTGAAAAACATCATGTTATTCATATACCAGAAATGTTTGAAGCTACTGACTGAATGAAAGGAGCTGGCATCTCACTCTCTTTGAATCTTCTTTATCATGCTAAGAGGAGCAGGAAAAAGCAAAAAATTTCAGAATTGCACCTTGCAATGCGGAGAAATTACTGTTTGTGCATTTACAATATTCATTGATTTTTTCCATTGAAAAACATCATGTTATTCATATACCAGAAATGTTTGAAGCTACTGACTGAATGAAAGGAGCTGGCATCTCAATCTCTTTGAATCTTCTTTATCATGCTAAGAGGAGCAGGAAAAAGCAAAAAACTTCAGAATTGCACCTTGCAATGTGGAGAAATTACTGTTTGTGCATTTACAATATTCATTGATTTTTACCATTGAAAAACGTCCAGAAATGATTGAAGCTACTGACTGAATGAAAGTAGCTGGCATCTCACTCTCTTTGAATCTTCTTTATCATGCTAAGAGGAGCAGGAAAAAGCAAAAAATTTCAGACTTGCACCTTGCAATGCGGAGAAATTACTGTTTGTGCATTTACAATATTCATTGATTTTTGCCATTGAAAAACATCATGTTATTCATATACCAGAAATGTTTGAAGCTACTGACTGAATGAAAGGAGCTGGCATCTCACTCTCTTTGAATCTTCTTTATCATGCTAAGAGGAGCAGGAAAAAGCAAAAAATTTCAGAATTGCACCTTGCAATGCCGAGAAATTACTGTTTGTGCATTTACAATATTCATTGATTTTTGCCATTGAAAAACATCATGTTATTCATATACCAGAAATGTTTGAAGCTACTGACTGAATGAAAGGAGCTGACATCTCACTCTCTTTGAATCTTCTTTATCATGCTAAGAGGAGCAGGAAAAAGCAAAAAATTTCAGAATTGCACCTTGCAATGCGGAGAAATTACTGTTTGTGCATTTACAATATTCATTGATTTTTGCCATTGAAAAACGTCCAGAAATGATTGAAGCTACTGACTGAATGAAAGGAGCTGGCATCTCACTCTCTTTGAATCATGCTAAGAGGAGCAGGAAAAAGCAAAAAATTTCAGAATTGCACCTTGCAATGCGGAGAAATTACTGTTTGTGCATTTACAATATTCATTGATTTTTGCCATTGAAAAACATCATGTTATTCATATACCAGAAATGTTTGAAGCTACTGACTGAATGAAAGGAGCTGGCATCTCACTCTCTTTGAATCTTCTTTATCATGCTAAGAGGAGCAGGAAAAAGCAAAAAATTTTAGAATTGCACCTTGCAATGTGGAGAAATTACTGTTTGTGCATTTACAATATTCATTGATTTTTACCATTGAAAAACGTCCAGAAATGATTGAAGCTACTGACTGAATGAAAGTAGCTGGCATCTCACTCTCTTTGAATCTTCTTTATCATGCTAAGAGGAGCAGGAAAAAGCAAAAAATTTCAGACTTGCACCTTGCAATGCGGAGAAATTACTGTTTGTGCATTTACAATATTCATTGATTTTTGCCATTGAAAAACAACATGTTATTCATATACCAGAAATGTTTGAAGCTACTGACTGAATGAAAGGAGCTGGCATCTCACTCTCTTTGAATCTTCTTTATCATGCTAAGAGGAGCAGGAAAAAGCAAAAAATTTCAGAATTGCACCTTGCAATGCGGAGAAATTACTGTTTGTGCATTTACAATATTCATTGATTTTTGCCATTGAAAAACGTCCAGAAATGATTGAAGCTACTGACTGAATGAAAGGAGCTGGCATCTCACTCTCTTTGAATCTTCTTTATCATGCTAAGAGGAGCAGGAAAAAGCAAAAAATTTCAGAATTGCACCTTGCAATGCGGAGAAATTACTGTTTGTGCATTTACAATATTCATTGATTTTTGCCATTGAAAAACGTCCAGAAATGATTGAAGCTACTGACTGAATGAAAGGAGCTGGCATCTCACTCTCTTTGAATCTTCTTGATCATGCTAAGAGGAGCAGGAAAAAGCAAAAAATTTCAGAATTGCACCTTGCAATGCGGAGAAATTACTGTTTGTGCATTTACAATATTCATTGATTTTTGCCATTGAAAAACATGTTATTCATATACCAGAAATGTTTGAAGCTACTGACTGAATGAAAGGAGCTGGCACCTCAATCTCTTTGAATCTTCTTTATCATGCTAAGAGGAGCGGGAAAAAGCAAAAAATTTCAGAATTGCACCTTGCAATGCGGAGAAATTACTGTTTGTGCATTTACAATATTCATTGATTTTTGCCATTGAAAAACGTCCAGAAATGATTGAAGGTACTGACTGAATGAAAGGAGCTGGCATCTCACTCTCTTTGAATCTTCTTTATCATGCTAAGAGGAGCAGGAAAAAGCAAAAAATTTCAGAATTGCACCTTGCAATGCGGAGAAATTACTGTTTGTGCATTTACAATATTCATTGATTTTTGCCATTGAAAAACGTCCAGAAATGATTGAAGCTACTGACTGAATGAAATGAGCTGGCATCTCACTCTCTTTGAATCTTCTTTATCATGCTAAGAGGAGCAGGAAAAAGCAAAAAATTTCAGAATTGCACCTTGCAATGCGGAGAAATTACTGTTTGTGCATTTACAATATTCATTGATTTTTGCCATTGAAAAACATCCAGAAATGATTGAAGCTACTGACTGAATGAAAGTAGCTGGCATCTCACTCTCTTTGAATCTTCTTTATCATGCTAAGAGGAGCAGGAAAAAGCAAAAAATTTCAGACTTGCACCTTGCAATGCGGAGAAATTACTGTTTGTGCATTTACAATATTCATTGATTTTTGCCATTGAAAAACATCATGTTATTTATATACCAGAAATGTTTGAAGCTACTGACTGAATGAAAGGAGCTGGCATCTCACTCTCTTTGAATCTTCTTTATCATGCTAAGAGGAGCAGGAAAAAGCAAAAAATTTCAGAATTGCACCTTGCAATGCGGAGAAATTACTGTTTGTGCATTTACAATATTCATTGATTTTTGCCATTGAAAAACATAATGTTATTCATATACCAGAAATGTTTGAAGCTACTGACTGAATGAAAGGAGCTGGCATCTCAATCTCTTTGAATCTTCTTTATCATGCTAAGAGGAGCATGAAAAAGCAAAAAATTTCAGAATTGCACCTTGCAATGTGGAGAAATTACTGTTTGTGCATTTACAATATTCATTGATTTTTACCAATGAAAAACGTCCAGAAATGATTGAAGCTACTGACTGAATGAAAGTAGCTGGCATCTCACTCTCTTTGAATCTTCTTTATCATGCTAAGAGGAGCAGGAAAAAGCAAAAAATTTCAGATTTGCACCTTGCAATGCGGAGAAATTACTGTTTGTGCATTTACAATATTCATTGATTTTTGCCATTGAAAAACATCATGTTATTCATATACCAGAAATGTTTGAAGCTACTGACTGAATGAAAGGAGCTGGCATCTCACTCTCTTTGAATCTTCTTTATCATGCTAAGAGGAGCAGAAAAAAGCAAAAAATTTCAGACTTGCACCTTGCAATGCGGAGAAATTACTGTTTGTGCATTTACAATATTCATTGATTTTTGCCATTGAAAAACATCATGTTATTCATATACCAGAAATGTTTGAAGCTACTGACTGAATGAAAGGAGCTGGCATCTCACTCTCTTTGAATCTTCTTTATCATGCTAAGAGGAGCAGGAAAAAGCAAAAAATTTCAGAATTGCACCTTGCAATGCGGAGAAATTACTGTTTGTGCATTTACAATATTCATTGATTTTTGCCATTGAAAAACGTCCAGAAATGATTGAAGGTACTGACTGAATGAAAGGAGCTGGCATCTCACTCTCTTTGAATCTTCTTTAACATGCTAAGAGGAGCAGGAAAAAGCAAAAAATTTCAGAATTGCAACTTGCAATGCGGAGAAATTACTGTTTGTGCATTTACAATATTCATTGATTTTTGCCATTGAAAAACGTCCAGAAATGATTGAAGCTACTGACTGAATGAAAGGAGCTGGCATCTCACTCTCTTTGAATCTTCTTTATCATGCTAAGTGGAGCAGGAAAAAGCAAAAAATTTCAGAATTGCACCTTGCAATGCGGAGAAATTACAGTTTGTGCATTTACAATATTCATTGATTTTTGCCATTGAAAAACGTCCAGAAATGATTGAAGCTACTGACTGAATGAAAGGAGCTGGCATCTCACTCTCTTTGAATCTTCTTTATCATGCTAAGAGGAGCAGGAAAAAGCAAAAAATTTCAGAATTGCACCTTGCAATGCGGAGAAATTACTGTTTGTGCATTTACAATATTCGTTGATTTTTGCCATTGAAAAACGTCCAGAAATGATTGAAGCTACTGACTGAATGAAAGGAGCTGGCATCTCACTCTCTTTGAATCTTCTTTATCATGCTAAGAGGAGCAGGAAAAAGCAAAAAATTTCAGAATTGCACCTTGCAATGCGGAGAAATTACAGTTTGTGCATTTACAATATTCATTGATTTTTGCCATTGAAAAACGTCCAGAAATGATTGAAGCTACTGACTGAATGAAAGGAGCTGGCATCTCACTCTCTTTGAATCTTCTTTATCATGCTAAGAGGAGCAGGAAAAAGCAAAAAATTTCAGAATTGCACCTTGCAATGCGGAGAATTTACTGTTTGTGCATTTACAATATTCATTGATTTTTGCCATTGAAAAACATGTTATTCATATACCAGAAATGTTTGAAGCTCCTGACTGAATGAAAGGAGCTGGCACCTCACTCTCTTTGAATCTTCTTTATCATGCTAAGAGGAGCAGGAAAAAGCAAAAAATTTCAGAATTGCACCTTGCAATGCGGAGAAATTACTGTTTGTGCATTTACAATATTCATTGATTTTTGCCATTGAAAAACGTCCAGAAATGATTGAAGCTACTGACTGAATGAAAGGAGCTGGCATCTCACTCTCTTTGAATCTTCTTTATCATGCTAAGAGGAGCAGGAAAAAGCAAAAAATTTCAGAATTGCACCTTGCAATGCGGAGAAATTACTGTTTGTGCATTTACAATATTCATTGATTTTTGCCATTGAAAAATGTCCAGAAATGATTGAAGCTACTGACTGAATGAAAGGAGCTGGCATCTCACTCTCTTTGAATCTTCTTTATCATGCTAAGAGGAGCAGGAAAAAGCAAAAAATTTCAGAATTGCGCCTTGCAATGCGGAGAAATTACTGTTTGTGCATTTACAAAATTCATTGATTTTTGCCATTGAAAAACATTATGTTATTCATATACCAGAAATGATTGAAGCTACTGACTGAAGGAAAGGAGCTGGCATCTCACTGTCTTTGAATCTTCTTTATCATGCTAAGAGGAGCAGGAAAAAGCAAAAAATTTCAGAATTGCACCTTGCAATGCGGAGAAATTACTGTTTGTGCATTTACAATATTCATTGATTTTTGCCATTGAAAAACATCATGTTATTCATATACCAGAAATGTTTGAAGCTACTGACTGAATGAAAGGAGCTGGCATCTCACTCTCTTTGAATCTTCTTTATCATGCTAAGAGGAGCAGAAAAAAGCAAAAAATTTCAGACTTGCACCTTGCAATGCGGAGAAATTACTGTTTGTGCATTTACAATATTCATTGATTTTTGCCATTGAAAAACATCATGTTATTCATATACCAGAAATGTTTGAAGCTACTGACTGAATGAAAGGAGCTGGCATCTCACTCTCTTTGAATCTTCTTTATCATGCTAAGAGGAGCAGGAAAAAGCAAAAAATTTCAGAATTGCACCTTGCAATGCGGAGAAATTACTGTTTGTGCATTTACAATATTCATTGATTTTTGCCATTGAAAAACGTCCAGAAATGATTTAAGGTACTGACTGAATGAAAGGAGCTGGCATCTCACTCTCTTTGAATCTTCTTTATCATGCTAAGAGGAGCAGGAAAAAGCAAAAAATTTCAGAATTGCAACTTGCAATGCGGAGAAATTACTGTTTGTGCATTTACAATATTCATTGATTTTTGCCATTGAAAAACGTCCAGAAATGATTGAAGCTACTGACTGAATGAAAGGAGCTGGCATCTCACTCTCTTTGAATCTTCTTTATCATGCTAAGTGGAGCAGGAAAAAGCAAAAAATTTCAGAATTGCACCTTGCAATGCGGAGAAATTACAGTTTGTGCATTTACAATATTCATTGATTTTTGCCATTGAAAAACGTCCAGAAATGATTGAAGCTACTGACTGAATGAAAGGAGCTGGCATCTCACTCTCTTTGAATCTTCTTTATCATGCTAAGAGGAGCAGGAAAAAGCAAAAAATTTCAGAATTGCACCTTGCAATGCGGAGAAATTACTGTTTGTGCATTTACAATATTCGTTGATTTTTGCCATTGAAAAACGTCCAGAAATGATTGAAGCTACTGACTGAATGAAAGGAGCTGGCATCTCACTCTCTTTGAATCTTCTTTATCATGCTAAGAGGAGCAGGAAAAAGCAAAAAATTTCAGAATTGCACCTTGCAATGCGGAGAAATTACAGTTTGTGCATTTACAATATTCATTGATTTTTGCCATTGAAAAACGTCCAGAAATGATTGAAGCTACTGACTGAATGAAAGGAGCTGGCATCTCACTCTCTTTGAATCTTCTTTATCATGCTAAGAGGAGCAGGAAAAAGCAAAAAATTTCAGAATTGCACCTTGCAATGCGGAGAATTTACTGTTTGTGCATTTACAATATTCATTGATTTTTGCCATTGAAAAACATGTTATTCATATACCAGAAATGTTTGAAGCTCCTGACTGAATGAAAGGAGCTGGCACCTCACTCTCTTTGAATCTTCTTTATCATGCTAAGAGGAGCAGGAAAAAGCAAAAAATTTCAGAATTGCACCTTGCAATGCGGAGAAATTACTGTTTGTGCATTTACAATATTCATTGATTTTTGCCATTGAAAAACGTCCAGAAATTATTGAAGCTACTGACTGAATGAAAGGAGCTGGCATCTCACTCTCTTTGAATCTTCTTTATCATGCTAAGAGGAGCAGGAAAAAGCAAAAAATTTCAGAATTGCACCTTGCAATGCGGAGAAATTACAGTTTGTGCATTTACAATATTCATTGAATTTTGCCATTGAAAAACGTCCAGAAATGATTGAAGCTACTGACTGAATGAAAGGAGCTGGCATCTCACTCTCTTTTAATCTTCTTTATCATGCTAAGAGGAGCAGGAAAAAGCAAAAAATTTCAGAATTGCACCTTGCAATGCGGAGAAATTACTGTTTGTGCATTTACAATATTCGTTGATTTTTGCCATTGAAAAACGTCCAGAAATGATTGAAGCTACTGACTGAATGAAAGGAGCTGGCATCTCACTCTCTTTGAATCTTCTTTATCATGCTAAGAGGAGCAGGAAAAAGCAAAAAATTTCAGAATTGCACCTTGCAATGCGGAGAAATTACTGTTTGTGCATTTACAATATTCATTGATTTTTGCCATTGAAAAACATCATGTTATTCATATACCAGAAATGTTTGAAGCTACTGACTGAATGAAAGGAGCTGGCATCTCACTCTCTTTGAATCTTCTTTATCATGCTAAGAGGAGCAGGAAAAAGCAAAAAATTTCAGAATTGCACCTTGCAATGCGGAGAAATTACTGTTTGTGCATTTACAATATTCATTGATTTTTGCCATTGAAAAACATAATGTTATTCATATACCAGAAATGTTTGAAGCTACTGACTGAATGAAAGGAGCTGGCATCTCAATCTCTTTGAATCTTCTTTATCATGCTAAGAGGAGCATGAAAAAGCAAAAAATTTCAGAATTGCACCTTGCAATGTGGAGAAATTACTGTTTGTGCATTTACAATATTCATTGATTTTTACCATTGAAAAACGTCCAGAAATGATTGAAGCTACTGACTGAATGAAAGTAGCTGGCATCTCACTCTCTTTGAATCTTCTTTATCATGCTAAGAGGAGCAGGAAAAAGCAAAAAATTTCAGACTTGCACCTTGCAATGCGGAGAAATTACTGTTTGTGCATTTACAATATTCATTGATTTTTGCCATTGAAAAACATCATGTTATTCATATACCAGAAATGTTTGAAGCTACTGACTGAATGAAAGGAGCTGGCATCTCACTCTCTTTGAATCTTCTTTATCATGCTAAGAGGAGCAGAAAAAAGCAAAAAATTTCAGACTTGCACCTTGCAATGCGGAGAAATTACTGTTTGTGCATTTACAATATTCATTGATTTTTGCCATTGAAAAACATCATGTTATTCATATACCAGAAATGTTTGAAGCTACTGACTGAATGAAAGGAGCTGGCATCTCACTCTCTTTGAATCTTCTTTATCATGCTAAGAGGAGCAGGAAAAAGCAAAAAATTTCAGAATTGCACCTTGCAATGCGGAGAAATTACTGTTTGTGCATTTACAATATTCATTGATTTTTGCCATTGAAAAACGTCCAGAAATGATTGAAGGTACTGACTGAATGAAAGGAGCTGGCATCTCACACTCTTTGAATCTTCTTTATCATGCTAAGAGGGGCAGGAAAAAGCAAAAAATTTCAGAATTGCAACTTGCAATGCGGAGAAATTACTGTTTGTGCATTTACAATATTCATTGATTTTTGCCATTGAAAAACGTCCAGAAATGATTGAAGCTACTGACTGAATGAAAGGAGCTGGCATCTCACTCTCTTTGAATCTTCTTTATCATGCTAAGTGGAGCAGGAGAAAGCAAAAAATTTCAGAATTGCACCTTGCAATGCGGAGAAATTACTGTTTGTGCATTTACAATATTCATTGATTTTTGCCATTGAAAAACGTCCAGAAATGATTGAAGCTACTGACTGAATGAAAGGAGCTGGCATCTCACTCTCTTTGAATCTTCTTTATCATGCTAAGAGGAGCAGGAAAAAGCAAAAAATTTCAGAATTGCACCTTGCAATGCGGAGAATTTACTCTTTGTGCATTTACAATATTCATTGATTTTTGCCATTGAAAAACATGTTATTCATATACCAGAAATGTTTGAAGCTCCTGACTGAATGAAAGGAGCTGGCACCTCACTCTCTTTGAATCTTCTTTATCATGCTAAGAGGAGCAGGAAAAAGCAAAAAATTTCAGAATTGCACCTTGCAATGCGGAGAAATTACTGTTTGTGCATTTACAATATTCATTGATTTTTGCCATTGAAAAACGTCCAGAAATGATTGAAGCTACTGACTGAATGAAAGGAGCTGGCATCTCACTCTCTTTGAATCTTCTTTATCATGCTAAGAGGAGCAGGAAAAAGCAAAAAATTTCAGAATTGCACCTTGCAATGCGGAGAAATTACTGTTTGTGCATTTACAATATTCATTGATTTTTGCCATTGAAAAATGTCCAGAAATGATTGAAGCTACTGACTGAATGAAAGGAGCTGGCATCTCACTCTCTTTGAATCTTCTTTATCATGCTAAGAGGAGCAGGAAAAAGCAAAAAATTTCAGAATTGCGCCTTGCAATGCGGAGAAATTACTGTTTGTGCATTTACAAAATTCATTGATTTTTGCCATTGAAAAACATTATGTTATTCATATACCAGAAATGATTGAAGCTACTGACTGAAGGAAAGGAGCTGGCATCTCACTCTCTTTGAATCTTCTTTATCATGCTAAGAGGAGCAGGAAAAAGCAAAAAATTTCAGAATTGCACCTTGCAATGCGGAGAAATTACTGTTTGTGCATTTACAATATTCATTGATTTTTGCCATTGAAAAACATAATGTTATTCATATACCAGAAATGTTTGAAGCTACTGTCTGAATGAAAGGAGCTGGCATCTCAATCTCTTTGAATCTTCTTTATCATGCTAAGAGGAGCATGAAAAAGCAAAAAATTTCAGAATTGCACCTTGCAATGTGGAGAAATTACTGTTTGTGCATTTACAATATTCATTGATTTTTACCATTGAAAAACGTCCAGAAATGATTGAAGCTACTGACTGAATGAAAGTAGCTGGCATCTCACTCTCTTTGAATCTTCTTTATCATGCTAAGAGGAGCAGGAAAAAGCAAAAAATTTCAGACTTGCACCTTGCAATGCGGAGAAATTACTGTTTGTGCATTTACAATATTCATTGATTTTTGCCATTGAAAAACATCATGTTATTCATATACCAGAAATGTTTGAAGCTACTGACTGAATGAAAGGAGCTGGCATCTCACTCTCTTTGAATCTTCTTTATCATGCTAAGAGGAGCAGAAAAAAGCAAAAAATTTCAGACTTGCACCTTGCAATGCGGAGAAATTACTGTTTGTGCATTTACAATATTCATTGATTTTTGCCATTGAAAAACATCATGTTATTCATATACCAGAAATGTTTGAAGCTACTGACTGAATGAAAGGAGCTGGCATCTCACTCTCTTTGAATCTTCTTTATCATGCTAAGAGGAGCAGGAAAAAGCAAAAAATTTCAGAATTGCACCTTGCAATGCGGAGAAATTACTGTTTGTGCATTTACAATATTCATTGATTTTTGCCATTGAAAAACGTCCAGAAATGATTGAAGGTACTGACTGAATGAAAGGAGCTGGCATCTCACTCTCTTTGAATCTTCTTTATCATGCTAAGAGGAGCAGGAAAAAGCAAAAAATTTCAGAATTGCAACTTGCAATGCGGAGAAATTACTGTTTGTGCATTTACAATATTCATTGATTTTTGCCATTGAAAAACGTCCAGAAATGATTGAAGCTACTGACTGAATGAAAGGAGCTGGCATCTCACTCTCTTTTAATCTTCTTTATCATGCTAAGTGGAGCAGGAGAAAGCAAAAAATTTCAGAATTGCACCTTGCAATGCGGAGAAATTACTGTTTGTGCATTTACAATATTCATTGATTTTTGCCATTGAAAAACGTCCAGAAATGATTGAAGCTACTGACTGAATGAAAGGAGCTGGCATCTCACTCTCTTTGAATCTTCTTTATCATGCTAAGAGGAGCAGGAAAAAGCAAAAAATTTCAGAATTGCACCTTGCAATGCGGAGAAATTACTGTTTGTGCATTTACAATATTCGTTGATTTTTGCCATTGAAAAACGTCCAGAAATGATTGAAGCTACTGACTGAATGAAAGGAGCTGGCATCTCACTCTCTTTGAATCTTCTTTATCATGCTAAGAGGAGCAGGAAAAAGCAAAAAATTTCAGAATTGCACCTTGCAATGCGGAGAAATTACAGTTTGTGCATTTACAATATTCATTGATTTTTGCCATTGAAAAACGTCCAGAAATGATTGAAGCTACTGACTGAATGAAAGGAGCTGGCATCTCACTCTCTTTGAATCTTCTTTATCATGCTAAGAGGAGCAGGAAAAAGCAAAAAAATTCAGAATTGCAACTTGCAATGCGGAGAAATTACTGTTTGTGCATTTACAATATTCATTGATTTTTGCCATTGAAAAACGTCCAGAAATGATTGAAGCTACTGACTGAATGAAAGGAGCTGGCATCTCACTCTCTTTGAATCTTCTTTATCATGCTAAGTGGAGCAGGAGAAAGCAAAAAATTTCAGAATTGCACCTTGCAATGCGGAGAAATTACTGTTTGTGCATTTACAATATTCATTGATTTTTGCCATTGAAAAACGTCCAGAAATGATTGAAGCTACTGACTGAATGAAAGGAGCTGGCATCTCACTCTCTTTGAATCTTCTTTATCATGCTAAGAGGAGCAGGAAAAAGCAAAAAATTTCAGAATTGCACCTTGCAATGCGGAGAAATTACTGTTTGTGCATTTACAATATTCGTTGATTTTTGCCATTGAAAAACGTCCAGAAATGATTGAAGCTACTGACTGAATGAAAGGAGCTGGCATCTCACTCTCTTTGAATCTTCTTTATCATGCTAAGAGGAGCAGGAAAAAGCAAAAAATTTCAGAATTGCACCTTGCAATGCGGAGAATTTACTGTTTGTGCATTTACAATATTCATTGATTTTTGCCATTGAAAAACATGTTATTCATATACCAGAAATGTTTGAAGCTCCTGACTGAATGAAAGGAGCTGGCACCTCACTCTCTTTGAATCTTCTTTATCATGCTAAGAGGAGCAGGAAAAAGCAAAAAATTTCAGAATTGCACCTTGCAATGCGGAGAAATTACTGTTTGTGCATTTACAATATTCATTGATTTTTGCCATTGAAAAACGTCCAGAAATGATTGAAGCTACTGACTGAATGAAAGGAGCTGGCATCTCACTCTCTTTGAATCTTCTTTATCATGCTAAGAGGAGCAGGAAAAAGCAAAAAATTTCAGAATTGCACCTTGCAATGCGGAGAAATTACTGTTTGTGCATTTACAATATTCATTGATTTTTGCCATTGAAAAATGTCCAGAAATGATTGAAGCTACTGACTGAATGAAAGGAGCTGGCATCTCACTCTCTTTGAATCTTCTTTATCATGCTAAGAGGAGCAGGAAAAAGCAAAAAATTTCAGAATTGCGCCTTGCAATGCGGAGAAATTACTGTTTGTGCATTTACAAAATTCATTGATTTTTGCCATTGAAAAACATCATGTTATTCATATACCAGAAATGATTGAAGCTACTGACTGAAGGAAAGGAGCTGGCATCTCACTCTCTTTGAATCTTCTTTATCATGCTAAGAGGAGCAGGAAAAAGCAAAAAATTTCAGAATTGCAACTTGCAATGCGGAGAATTTACTGTTTGTGCATTTACAATATTCATTGATTTTTGCCATTGAAAAACGTCCAGAAATGATTGAAGCTACTGACTGAATGAAAGGAGCTGGCATCTCACTCTCTTTGAATCTTCTTTATCATGCTAAGAGGAGCAGGAAAAAGCAAAAAATTTCAGAATTGCACCTTGCAATGCGGAGAAATTACAGTTTGTGCATTTACAATATTCATTGATTTTTGCCATTGAAAAACGTCCAGAAATGATTGAAGCTACTGACTGAATGAAAGGAGCTGGCATCTCACTCTCTTTGAATCTTCTTTATCATGCTAAGAGGAGCAGGAAAAAGCAAAAAATTTCAGACTTGCACCTTGCAATGCGGAGAAATTACTGTTTGTGCATTTACAATATTCATTGATTTTTGCCATTGAAAAACATCATGTTATTCATATACCAGAAATGTTTGAAGCTACTGACTGAATGAAAGGAGCTGGCATCTCACTCTCTTTGAATCTTCTTTATCATGCTAAGAGGAGCAGAAAAAAGCAAAAAATTTCAGACTTGCACCTTGCAATGCGGAGAAATTACTGTTTGTGCATTTACAATATTCATTGATTTTTGCCATTGAAAAACATCATGTTATTCATATACCAGAAATGTTTGAAGCTACTGACTGAATGAAAGGAGCTGGCATCTCACTCTCTTTGAATCTTCTTTATCATGCTAAGAGGAGCAGGAAAAAGCAAAAAATTTCAGAATTGCACCTTGCAATGCGGAGAAATTACTGTTTGTGCATTTACAATATTCATTGATTTTTGCCATTGAAAAACGTCCAGAAATGATTGAAGGTACTGACTGAATGAAAGGAGCTGGCATCTCACTCTCTTTGAATCTTCTTTATCATGCTAAGAGGAGCAGGAAAAAGCAAAAAATTTCAGAATTGCAACTTGCAATGCGAAGAAATTACTGTTTGTGCATTTACAATATTCATTGATTTTTGCCATTGAAAAACGTCCAGAAATGATTGAAGCTACTGACTGAATGAAAGGAGCTGGCATCTCACTCTCTTTGAATCTTCTTTATCATGCTAAGTGGAGCAGGAGAAAGCAAAAAATTTCAGAATTGCACCTTGCAATGCGGAGAAATTACTGTTTGTGCATTTACAATATTCATTGATTTTTGCCATTGAAAAACGTCCAGAAATGATTGAAGCTACTGACTGAATGAAAGGAGCTGGCATCTCACTCTCTTTGAATCTTCTTTATCATGCTAAGAGGAGCAGGAAAAAGCAAAAAATTTCAGAATTGCACCTTGCAATGCGGAGAAATTACTGTTTGTGCATTTACAATATTCGTTGATTTTTGCCATTGAAAAACGTCCAGAAATGATTGAAGCTACTGACTGAATGAAAGGAGCTGGCATCTCACTCTCTTTGAATATTCTTTATCATGCTAAGAGGAGCAGGAAAAAGCAAAAAATTTCAGAATTGCACCTTGCAATGCGGAGAAATTACAGTTTGTGCATTTACAATATTCATTGATTTTTGCCATTGAAAAACGTCCAGAAATGATTGAAGCTACTGACTGAATGAAAGGAGCTGGCATCTCACTCTCTTTGAATCTTCTTTATCATGCTAAGAGGAGCAGGAAAAAGCAAAAAATTTCAGAATTGCAACTTGCAATGCGGAGAAATTACTGTTTGTGCATTTACAATATTCATTGATTTTTGCCATTGAAAAACGTCCAGAAATGATTGAAGCTACTGACTGAATGAAAGGAGCTGGCATCTCACTCTCTTTGAATCTTCTTTATCATGCTAAGTGGAGCAGGAGAAAGCAAAAAATTTCAGAATTGCACCTTGCAATGCGGAGAAATTACTGTTTGTGCATTTACAATATTCATTGATTTTTGCCATTGAAAAACGTCCAGAAATGATTGAAGCTACTGACTGAATGAAAGGAGCTGGCATCTCACTCTCTTTGAATCTTCTTTATCATGCTAAGAGGAGCAGGAAAAAGCAAAAAATTTCAGAATTGCACCTTGCAATGCGGAGAAATTACTGTTTGTGCATTTACAATATTCGTTGATTTTTGCCATTGAAAAACGTCCAGAAATGATTGAAGCTACTGACTGAATGAAAGGAGCTGGCATCTCACTCTCTTTGAATCTTCTTTATCATGCTAAGAGGAGCAGGAAAAAGCAAAAAATTTCAGAATTGCACCTTGCAATGCGGAGAAATTACAGTTTGTGCATTTACAATATTCATTGATTTTTGCCATTGAAAAACGTCCAGAAATGATTGAAGCTACTGACTGAATGAAAGGAGCTGGCATCTCACTCTCTTTGAATCTTCTTTATCATGCTAAGAGGAGCAGGAAAAAGCAAAAAATTTCAGAATTGCACCTTGGAATGCGGAGAATTTACTGTTTGTGCATTTACAATATTCATTGATTTTTGCCATTGAAAAACATGTTAATCATATACCAGAAATGTTTGAAGCTCCTGACTGAATGAAAGGAGCTGGCACCTCACTCTCTTTGAATCTTCTTTATCATGCTAAGAGGAGCAGGAAAAAGCAAAAAATTTCAGAATTGCACCTTGCAATGCGGAGAAATTACTGTTTGTGCATTTACAATATTCATTGATTTTTGCCATTGAAAAACGTCCAGAAATGATTGAAGCTACTGACTGAATGAAAGGAGCTGGCATCTCACTCTCTTTGAATCTTCTTTATCATGCTAAGAGGAGCAGGAAAAAGCAAAAAATTTCAGAATTGCACCTTGCAATGCGGAGAAATTACTGTTTGTGCATTTACAATATTCATTGATTTTTGCCATTGAAAAATGTCCAGAAATGATTGAAGCTACTGACTGAATGAAAGGAGCTGGCATCTCACTCTCTTTGAATCTTCTTTATCATGCTAAGAGGAGCAGGAAAAAGCAAAAAATTTCAGAATTGCGCCTTGCAATGCGGAGAAATTACTGTTTGTGCATTTACAAAATTCATTGATTTTTGCCATTGAAAAACATCATGTTATTCATATACCAGAAATGATTGTAGCTACTGACTGAAGGAAAGGAGCTGGCATCTCACTCTCTTTGAATGTTCTTTATCATGCTAAGAGGAGCAGGAAAAAGCAAAAAATTTCAGAATTGCAACTTGCAATGCGGAGAATTTACTGTTTGTGCATTTACAATATTCATTGATTTTTGCCATTGAAAAACGTCCAGAAATGATTGAAGCTACTGACTGAATGAAAGGAGCTGGCATCTCACTCTCTTTGAATCTTCTTTATCATGCTAAGAGGAGCAGGAAAAAGCAAAAAATTTCAGAATTGCACCTTGCAATGCGGAGAAATTACAGTTTGTGCATTTACAATATTCATTGATTTTTGCCATTGAAAAACGTCCAGAAATGATTGAAGCTACTGACTGAATGAAAGGAGCTGGCATCTCACTCTCTTTGAATCTTCTTTATCATGCTAAGAGGAGCAGGAAAAAGCAAAAAATTTCAGAATTGCACCTTGCAATGCGGAGAAATTACTGTTTGTGCATTTACAATATTCGTTGATTTTTGCCATTGAAAAACGTCCAGAAATGATTGAAGCTACTGACTGAATGAAAGGAGCTGGCATCTCACTCTCTTTGAATCTTCTTTATCATGCTAAGAGGAGCAGGAAAAAGCAAAAAATTTCAGAATTGCACCTTGCAATGCGGAGAAATTACAGTTTGTGCATTTACAATATTCATTGATTTTTGCCATTGAAAAACGTCCAGAAATGATTGAAGCTACTGACTGAATGAAAGGAGCTGGCATCTCACTCTCTTTGAATCTTCTTTATCATGCTAAGAGGAGCAGGAAAAAGCAAAAAATTTCAGAATTGCACCTTGCAATGCGGAGAAATTACTGTTTGTGCATTTACAATATTCATTGATTTTTGCCATTGAAAAACATGTTATTCATATACCAGAAATGTTTGAAGCTCCTGACTGAATGAAAGGAGCTGGCACCTCACTCTCTTTGAATCTTCTTTATCATGCTAAGAGGAGCAGGAAAAAGCAAAAAATTTCAGAATTGCACCTTGCAATGCGGAGAAATTACTGTTTGTGCATTTACAATATTCATTGATTTTTGCCATTGAAAAACGTCCAGAAATGATTGTAGCTACTGACTGAATGAAAGGAGCTGGCATCTCACTCTCTTTGAATCTTCTTTATCATGCTAAGAGGAGCAGGAAAAAGCAAAAAATTTCAGAATTGCACCTTGCAATGCGGAGAAATTACTGTTTGTGCATTTACAATATTCATTGATTTTTGCCATTGAAAAACATCATGTTATTCATATACCAGAAATGTTTGAAGCTACTGACTGAATGAAAGGAGCTGACATCTCACTCTCTTTGAATCTTCTTTATCATGCTAAGAGGAGCAGGAAAAAGCAAAAAATTTCAGAATTGCACCTTGCAATGCGGAGAAATTACTGTTTGTGCATTTACAATATTCATTGATTTTTGCCATTGAAAAACGTCCAGAAATGATTGAAGCTACTGACTGAATGAAAGGAGCTGGCATCTCACTCTCTTTGAATCATGCTAAGAGGAGCAGGAAAAAGCAAAAAATTTCAGAATTGCACCTTGCAATGCGGAGAAATTACTGTTTGTGCATTTACAATATTCATTGATTTTTGCCATTGAAAAACATCATGTTATTCATATACCAGAAATGTTTGAAGCTACTGACTGAATGAAAGGAGCTGGCATCTCACTCTCTTTGAATCTTCTTTATCATGCTAAGAGGAGCAGGAAAAAGCAAAAAATTTTAGAATTGCACCTTGCAATGTGGAGAAATTACTGTTTGTGCATTTACAATATTCATTGATTTTTACCATTGAAAAACATCCAGAAATGATTGAAGCTACTGACTGAATGAAAGTAGCTGGCATCTCACTCTCTTTGAATCTTCTTTATCATGCTAAGAGGAGCAGGAAAAAGCAAAAAATTTCAGACTTGCACCTTGCAATGCGGAGAAATTACTGTTTGTGCATTTACAATATTCATTGATTTTTGCCATTGAAAAACATCATGTTATTCATATACCAGAAATGTTTGAAGCTACTGACTGAATGAAAGGAGCTGGCATCTCACTCTCTTTGAATCTTCTTTATCATGCTAAGAGGAGCAGGAAAAAGCAAAAAATTTCAGAATTGCGCCTTGCAATGCGGAGAAATTACTGTTTGTGCATTTACAAAATTCATTGATTTTTGCCATTGAAAAACATTATGTTATTCATATACCAGAAATGATTGAAGCTACTGACTGAAGGAAAGGAGCTGGCATCTCACTCTCTTTGAATCTTCTTTATCATGCTAAGAGGAGCAGGAAAAAGCAAAAAATTTCAGAATTGCACCTTGCAATGCGGAGAATTTACTGTTTGTGCATTTACAATATTCATTGATTTTTGCCATTGAAAAACGTCCAGAAATTATTGAAGCTACTGACTGAATGAAAGGAGCTGGCATCTCACTCTCTTTGAATCTTCTTTATCATGCTAAGAGGAGCAGGAAAAAGCAAAAAATTTCAGAATTGCACCTTGCAATGCGGAGAAATTACAGTTTGTGCATTTACAATATTCATTGATTTTTGCCATTGAAAAACGTCCAGAAATGATTGAAGCTACTGACTGAATGAAAGGAGCTGGCATCTCACTCTCTTTTAATCTTCTTTATCATGCTAAGAGGAGCAGGAAAAAGCAAAAAATTTCAGAATTGCACCTTGCAATGCGGAGAAATTACTGTTTGTGCATTTACAATATTCGTTGATTTTTGCCATTGAAAAACGTCCAGAAATGATTGAAGCTACTGACTGAATGAAAGGAGCTGGCATCTCACTCTCTTTGAATCTTCTTTATCATGCTAAGAGGAGCAGGAAAAAGCAAAAAATTTCAGAATTGCACCTTGCAATGCGGAGAAATTACTGTTTGTGCATTTACAATATTCATTGATTTTTGCCATTGAAAAACATCATGTTATTCATATACCAGAAATGTTTGAAGCTACTGACTGAATGAAAGGAGCTGGCATCTCACTCTCTTTGAATCTTCTTTATCATGCTAAGAGGAGCAGGAAAAAGCAAAAAATTTCAGAATTGCACCTTGCAATGCGGAGAAATTACTGTTTGTGCATTTACAATATTCATTGATTTTTGCCATTGAAAAACATAATGTTATTCATATACCAGAAATGTTTGAAGCTACTGACTGAATGAAAGGAGCTGGCATCTCAATTTCTTTGAATCTTCTTTATCATGCTAAGAGGAGCATGAAAAAGCAAAAAATTTCAGAATTGCACCTTGCAATGTGGAGAAATTACTGTTTGTGCATTTACAATATTCATTGATTTTTACCATTGAAAAACGTCCAGAAATGATTGAAGCTACTGACTGAATGAAAGTAGCTGGCATCTCACTCTCTTTGAATCTTCTTTATCATGCTAAGAGGAGCAGGAAAAAGCAAAAAATTTCAGACTTGCACCTTGCAATGCGGAGAAATTACTGTTTGTGCATTTACAATATTCATTGATTTTTGCCATTGAAAAACATCATGTTATTCATATACCAGAAATGTTTGAAGCTACTGACTGAATGAAAGGAGCTGGCATCTCACTCTCTTTGAATCTTCTTTATCATGCTAAGAGGAGCAGAAAAAAGCAAAAAATTTCAGACTTGCACCTTGCAATGCGGAGAAATTACTGTTTGTGCATTTACAATATTCATTGATTTTTGCCATTGAAAAACATCATGTTATTCATATACCAGAAATGTTTGAAGCTACTGACTGAATGAAAGGAGCTGGCATCTCACTCTCTTTGAATCTTCTTTATCATGCTAAGAGGAGCAGGAAAAAGCAAAAAATTTCAGAATTGCACCTTGCAATGCGGAGAAATTACTGTTTGTGCATTTACAATATTCATTGATTTTTGCCATTGAAAAACGTCCAGAAATGATTGAAGGTACTGACTGAATGAAAGGAGCTGGCATCTCACTCTCTTTGAATCTTCTTTATCATGCTAAGAGGAGCAGGAAAAAGCAAAAAATTTCAGAATTGCAACTTGCAATGCGGAGAAATTACTGTTTGTGCATTTACAATATTCATTGATTTTTGCCATTGAAAAACGTCCAGAAATGATTGAAGCTACTGACTGAATGAAAGGAGCTGGCATCTCACTCTCTTTGAATCTTCTTTATCATGCTAAGTGGAGCAGGAGAAAGCAAAAAATTTCAGAATTGCACCTTGCAATGCGGAGAAATTACTGTTTGTGCATTTACAATATTCATTGATTTTTGCCATTGAAAAACGTCCAGAAATGATTGAAGCTACTGACTGAATGAAAGGAGCTGGCATCTCACTCTCTTTGAATCTTCTTTATCATGCTAAGAGGAGCAGGAAAAAGCAAAAAATTTCAGAATTGCACCTTGCAATGCGGAGAAATTACTGTTTGTGCATTTACAATATTCGTTGATTTTTGCCATTGAAAAACGTCCAGAAATGATTGAAGCTACTGACTGAATGAAAGGAGCTGGCATCTCACTCTCTTTGAATCTTCTTTATCATGCTAAGAGGAGCAGGAAAAAGCAAAAAATTTCAGAATTGCACCTTGCAATGCGGAGAAATTACAGTTTGTGCATTTACAATATTCATTGATTTTTGCCATTGAAAAACGTCCAGAAATGATTGAAGCTACTGACTGAATGAAAGGAGCTGGCATCTCACTCTCTTTGAATCTTCTTTATCATGCTAAGAGGAGCAGGAAAAAGCAAAAAAATTCAGAATTGCAACTTGCAATGCGGAGAAATTACTGTTTGTGCAATTACAATATTCATTGATTTTTGCCATTGAAAAACGTCCAGAAATGATTGAAGCTACTGACTGAATGAAAGGAGCTGGCATCTCACTCTCTTTGAATCTTCTTTATCATGCTAAGTGGAGCAGGAGAAAGCAAAAAATTTCAGAATTGCACCTTGCAATGCGGAGAAATTACTGTTTGTGCATTTACAATATTCATTGATTTTTGCCATTGAAAAACGTCCAGAAATGATTGAAGCTACTGACTGAATGAAAGGAGCTGGCATCTCACTCTCTTTGAATCTTCTTTATCATGCTAAGAGGAGCAGGAAAAAGCAAAAAATTTCAGAATTGCACCTTGCAATGCGGAGAAATTACTGTTTGTGCATTTACAATATTCGTTGATTTTTGCCATTGAAAAACGTCCAGAAATGATTGAAGCTACTGACTGAATGAAAGGAGCTGGCATCTCACTCTCTTTGAATCTTCTTTATCATGCTAAGAGGAGCAGGAAAAAGCAAAAAATTTCAGAATTGCACCTTGCAATGCGGAGAAATTACAGTTTGTGCATTTACAATATTCATTGATTTTTGCCATTGAAAAACGTCCAGAAATGATTGAAGCTACTGACTGAATGAAAGGAGCTGGCATCTCACTCTCTTTGAATCTTCTTTATCATGCTAAGAGGAGCAGGAAAAAGCAAAAAAATTCAGAATTGCAACTTGCAATGCGGAGAAATTACTGTTTGTGCAATTACAATATTCATTGATTTTTGCCATTGAAAAACGTCCAGAAATGATTGAAGCTACTGACTGAATGAAAGGAGCTGGCATCTCACTCTCTTTGAATCTTCTTTATCATGCTAAGTGGAGCAGGAGAAAGCAAAAAATTTCAGAATTGCACCTTGCAATGCGGAGAAATTACTGTTTGTGCATTTACAATATTCATTGATTTTTTGCCATTGAAAAACGTCCAGAAATGATTGAAGCTACTGACTGAATGAAAGGAGCTGGCATCTCACTCTCTTTGAATCTTCTTTATCATGCTAAGAGGAGCAGGAAAAAGCAAAAAATTTCAGAATTGCACCTTGCAATGCGGAGAAATTACTGTTTGTGCATTTACAATATTCGTTGATTTTTGCCATTGAAAAACGTCCAGAAATGATTGAAGCTACTGACTGAATGAAAGGAGCTGGCATCTCACTCTCTTTGAATCTTCTTTATCATGCTAAGAGGAGCAGGAAAAAGCAAAAAATTTCAGAATTGCACCTTGCAATGCGGAGAATTTACTGTTTGTGCATTTACAATATTCATTGATTTTTGCCATTGAAAAACATGTTATTCATATACCAGAAATGTTTGAAGCTCCTGACTGAATGAAAGGAGCTGGCACCTCACTCTCTTTGAATCTTCTTTATCATGCTAAGAGGAGCAGGAAAAAGCAAAAAATTTCAGAATTGCACCTTGCAATGCGGAGAAATTACTGTTTGTGCATTTACAATATTCATTGATTTTTGCCATTGAAAAACGTCCAGAAATGATTGAAGCTACTGACTGAATGAAAGGAGCTGGCATCTCACTCTCTTTGAATCTTCTTTATCATGCTAAGAGGAGCAGGAAAAAGCAAAAAATTTCAGAATTGCACCTTGCAATGCGGAGAAATTACTGTTTGTGCATTTACAATATTCATTGATTTTTGCCATTGAAAAATGTCCAGAAATGATTGAAGCTACTGACTGAATGAAAGGAGCTGGCATCTCACTCTCTTTGAATCTTCTTTATCATGCTAAGAGGAGCAGGAAAAAGCAAAAAATTTCAGAATTGCGCCTTGCAATGCGGAGAAATTACTGTTTGTGCATTTACAAAATTCATTGATTTTTGCCATTGAAAAACATCATGTTATTCATATACCAGAAATGATTGAAGCTACTGACTGAAGGAAAGGAGCTGGCATCTCACTCTCTTTGAATCTTCTTTATCATGCTAAGGGGAGCAGGAAAAAGCAAAAAATTTCAGAATTGCAACTTGCAATGCGGAGAATTTACTGTTTGTGCATTTACAATATTCATTGATTTTTGCATTGAAAAACGTCCAGAAATGATTGAAGCTACTGACTGAATGAAAGGAGCTGGCATCTCACTCTCTTTGAATCTTCTTTATCATGCTAAGAGGAGCAGGAAAAAGCAAAAAATTTCAGAATTGCACCTTGCAATGCGGAGAAATTACAGTTTGTGCATTTACAATATTCATTGATTTTTGCCATTGAAAAACGTCCAGAAATGATTGAAGCTACTGACTGAATGAAAGGAGCTGGCATCTCACTCTCTTTGAATCTTCTTTATCATGCTAAGAGGAGCAGGAAAAAGCAAAAAATTTCAGACTTGCACCTTGCAATGCGGAGAAATTACTGTTTGTGCATTTACAATATTCATTGATTTTTGCCATTGAAAAACATCATGTTATTCATATACCAGAAATGTTTGAAGCTACTGACTGAATGAAAGGAGCTGGCATCTCACTCTCTTTGAATCTTCTTTATCATGCTAAGAGGAGCAGAAAAAAGCAAAAAATTTCAGACTTGCACCTTGCAATGCGGAGAAATTACTGTTTGTGCATTTACAATATTCATTGATTTTTGCCATTGAAAAACATCATGTTATTCATATACCAGAAATGTTTGAAGCTACTGACTGAATGAAAGGAGCTGGCATCTCACTCTCTTTGAATCTTCTTTATCATGCTAAGAGGAGCAGGAAAAAGCAAAAAATTTCAGAATTGCACCTTGCAATGCGGAGAAATTACTGTTTGTGCATTTACAATATTCATTGATTTTTGCCATTGAAAAACGTCCAGAAATGATTGAAGGTACTGACTGAATGAAAGGAGCTGGCATCTCACTCTCTTTGAATCTTCTTTATCATGCTAAGAGGAGCAGGAAAAAGCAAAAAATTTCAGAATTGCAACTTGCAATGCGAAGAAATTACTGTTTGTGCATTTACAATATTCATTGATTTTTGCCATTGAAAAACGTCCAGAAATGATTGAAGCTACTGACTGAATGAAAGGAGCTGGCATCTCACTCTCTTTGAATCTTCTTTATCATGCTAAGTGGAGCAGGAGAAAGCAAAAAATTTCAGAATTGCACCTTGCAATGCGGAGAAATTACTGTTTGTGCATTTACAATATTCATTGATTTTTGCCATTGAAAAACGTCCAGAAATGATTGAAGCTACTGACTGAATGAAAGGAGCTGGCATCTCACTCTCTTTGAATCTTCTTTATCATGCTAAGAGGAGCAGGAAAAAGCAAAAAATTTCAGAATTGCACCTTGCAATGCGGAGAAATTACTGTTTGTGCATTTACAATATTCGTTGATTTTTGCCATTGAAAAACGTCCAGAAATGATTGAAGCTACTGACTGAATGAAAGGAGCTGGCATCTCACTCTCTTTGAATCTTCTTTATCATGCTAAGAGGAGCAGGAAAAAGCAAAAAATTTCAGAATTGCACCTTGCAATGCGGAGAAATTACAGTTTGTGCATTTACAATATTCATTGATTTTTGCCATTGAAAAACGTCCAGAAATGATTGAAGCTACTGACTGAATGAAAGGAGCTGGCATCTCACTCTCTTTGAATCTTCTTTATCATGCTAAGAGGAGCAGGAAAAAGCAAAAAATTTCAGAATTGCAACTTGCAATGCGGAGAAATTACTGTTTGTGCATTTACAATATTCATTGATTTTTGCCATTGAAAAACGTCCAGAAATGATTGAAGCTACTGACTGAATGAAAGGAGCTGGCATCTCACTCTCTTTGAATCTTCTTTATCATGCTAAGTGGAGCAGGAAAAAGCAAAAAATTTCAGAATTGCACCTTGCAATGCGGAGAAATTACTGTTTGTGCATTTACAATATTCATTGATTTTTGCCATTGAAAAACGTCCAGAAATGATTGAAGCTACTGACTGAATGAAAGGAGCTGGCATCTCACTCTCTTTGAATCTTCTTTATCATGCTAAGAGGAGCAGGAAAAAGCAAAAAATTTCAGAATTGCACCTTGCAATGCGGAGAAATTACTGTTTGTGCATTTACAATATTCGTTGATTTTTGCCATTGAAAAACGTCCAGAAATGATTGAAGCTACTGACTGAATGAAAGGAGCTGGCATCTCACTCTCTTTGAATCTTCTTTATCATGCTAAGAGGAGCAGGAAAAAGCAAAAAATTTCAGAATTGCACCTTGCAATGCGGAGAAATTACAGTTTGTGCATTTACAATATTCATTGATTTTTGCCATTGAAAAACGTCCAGAAATGATTGAAGCTACTGACTGAATGAAAGGAGCTGGCATCTCACTCTCTTTGAATCTTCTTTATCATGCTAAGAGGAGCAGGAAAAAGCAAAAAATTTCAGAATTGCACCTTGCAATGCGGAGAATTTACTGTTTGTGCATTTACAATATTCATTGATTTTTGCCATTGAAAAACATGTTATTCATATACCAGAAATGTTTGAAGCTCCTGACTGAATGAAAGGAGCTGGCACCTCACTCTCTTTGAATCTTCTTTATCATGCTAAGAGGAGCAGGAAAAAGCAAAAAATTTCAGAATTGCACCTTGCAATGCGGAGAAATTACTGTTTGTGCATTTACAATATTCATTGATTTTTGCCATTGAAAAACGTCCAGAAATGATTGAAGCTACTGACTGAATGAAAGGAGCTGGCATCTCACTCTCTTTGAATCTTCTTTATCATGCTAAGAGGAGCAGGAAAAAGCAAAAAATTTCAGAATTGCACCTTGCAATGCGGAGAAATTACTGTTTGTGCATTTACAATATTCATTGATTTTTGCCATTGAAAAATGTCCAGAAATGATTGAAGCTACTGACTGAATGAAAGGAGCTGGCATCTCACTCTCTTTGAATCTTCTTTATCATGCTAAGAGGAGCAGGAAAAAGCAAAAAATTTCAGAATTGCGCCTTGCAATGCGGAGAAATTACTGTTTGTGCATTTACAAAATTCATTGATTTTTGCCATTGAAAAACATCATGTTATTCATATACCAGAAATGATTGTAGCTACTGACTGAAGGAAAGGAGCTGGCATCTCACTCTCTTTGAATCTTCTTTATCATGCTAAGAGGAGCAGGAAAAAGCAAAAAATTTCAGAATTGCAACTTGCAATGCGGAGAATTTACTGTTTGTGCATTTACAATATTCATTGATTTTTGCCATTGAAAAACGTCCAGAAATGATTGAAGCTACTGACTGAATGAAAGGAGCTGGCATCTCACTCTCTTTGAATCTTCTTTATCATGCTAAGAGGAGCAGGAAAAAGCAAAAAATTTCAGAATTGCACCTTGCAATGCGGAGAAATTACAGTTTGTGCATTTACAATATTCATTGATTTTTGCCATTGAAAAACGTCCAGAAATGATTGAAGCTACTGACTGAATGAAAGGAGCTGGCATCTCACTCTCTTTGAATCTTCTTTATCATGCTAAGAGGAGCAGGAAAAAGCAAAAAATTTCAGAATTGCACCTTGCAATGCGGAGAAATTACTGTTTGTGCATTTACAATATTCGTTGATTTTTGCCATTGAAAAACGTCCAGAAATGATTGAAGCTACTGACTGAATGAAAGGAGCTGGCATCTCACTCTCTTTGAATCTTCTTTATCATGCTAAGAGGAGCAGGAAAAAGCAAAAAATTTCAGAATTGCACCTTGCAATGCGGAGAAATTACAGTTTGTGCATTTACAATATTCATTGATTTTTGCCATTGAAAAACGTCCAGAAATGATTGAAGCTACTGACTGAATGAAAGGAGCTGGCATCTCACTCTCTTTGAATCTTCTTTATCATGCTAAGAGGAGCAGGAAAAAGCAAAAAATTTCAGAATTGCACCTTGCAATGCGGAGAAATTACTGTTTGTGCATTTACAATATTCATTGATTTTTGCCATTGAAAAACATGTTATTCATATACCAGAAATGTTTGAAGCTCCTGACTGAATGAAAGGAGCTGGCACCTCACTCTCTTTGAATCTTCTTTATCATGCTAAGAGGAGCAGGAAAAAGCAAAAAATTTCAGAATTGCACCTTGCAATGCGGAGAAATTACTGTTTGTGCATTTACAATATTCATTGATTTTTGCCATTGAAAAACGTCCAGAAATGATTGTAGCTACTGACTGAATGAAAGGAGCTGGCATCTCACTCTCTTTGAATCTTCTTTATCATGCTAAGAGGAGCAGGAAAAAGCAAAAAATTTCAGAATTGCACCTTGCAATGCGGAGAAATTACTGTTTGTGCATTTACAATATTCATTGATTTTTGCCATTGAAAAACATCATGTTATTCATATACCAGAAATGTTTGAAGCTACTGACTGAATGAAAGGAGCTGACATCTCACTCTCTTTGAATCTTCTTTATCATGCTAAGAGGAGCAGGAAAAAGCAAAAAATTTCAGAATTGCACCTTGCAATGCGGAGAAATTACTGTTTGTGCATTTACAATATTCATTGATTTTTGCCATTGAAAAACGTCCAGAAATGATTGAAGCTACTGACTGAATGAAAGGAGCTGGCATCTCACTCTCTTTGAATCATGCTAAGAGGAGCAGGAAAAAGCAAAAAATTTCAGAATTGCACCTTGCAATGCGGAGAAATTACTGTTTGTGCATTTACAATATTCATTGATTTTTGCCATTGAAAAACATCATGTTATTCATATACCAGAAATGTTTGAAGCTACTGACTGAATGAAAGGAGCTGGCATCTCACTCTCTTTGAATCTTCTTTATCATGCTAAGAGGAGCAGGAAAAAGCAAAAAATTTTAGAATTGCACCTTGCAATGTGGAGAAATTACTGTTTGTGCATTTACAATATTCATTGATTTTTACCATTGAAAAACGTCCAGAAATGATTGAAGCTACTGACTGAATGAAAGTAGCTGGCATCTCACTCTCTTTGAATCTTCTTTATCATGCTAAGAGGAGCAGGAAAAAGCAAAAAATTTCAGACTTGCACCTTGCAATGCGGAGAAATTACTGTTTGTGCATTTACAATATTCATTGATTTTTGCCATTGAAAAACATCATGTTATTCATATACCAGAAATGTTTGAAGCTACTGACTGAATGAAAGGAGCTGGCATCTCACTCTCTTTGAATCTTCTTTATCATGCTAAGAGGAGCAGGAAAAAGCAAAAAATTTCAGAATTGCACCTTGCAATGCGGAGAAATTACTGTTTGTGCATTTACAATATTCATTGATTTTTGCCATTGAAAAACGTCCAGAAATGATTGAAGCTACTGACTGAATGAAAGGAGCTGGCATCTCACTCTCTTTGAATCTTCTTTATCATGCTAAGAGGAGCAGGAAAAAGCAAAAAATTTCAGAATTGCACCTTGCAATGCGGAGAAATTACTGTTTGTGCATTTACAATATTCATTGATTTTTGCCATTGAAAAACGTCCAGAAATGATTGAAGCTACTGACTGAATGAAAGGAGCTGGCATCTCACTCTCTTTGAATCTTCTTTATCATGCTAAGAGGAGCAGGAAAAAGCAAAAAATTTCAGAATTGCACCTTGCAATGCGGAGAAATTACTGTTTGTGCATTTACAATATTCATTGATTTTTGCCATTGAAAAACATGTTATTCATATACCAGAAATGTTTGAAGCTACTGACTGAATGAAAGGAGCTGGCACCTCAATCTCTTTGAATCTTCTTTATCATGCTAAGAGGAGCGGGAAAAAGCAAAAAATTTCAGAATTGCACCTTGCAATGCGGAGAAATTACTGTTTGTGCATTTACAATATTCATTGATTTTTGCCATTGAAAAACGTCCAGAAATGATTGAAGGTACTGACTGAATGAAAGGAGCTGGCATCTCACTCTCTTTGAATCTTCTTTATCATGCTAAGAGGAGCAGGAAAAAGCAAAAAATTTCAGAATTGCACCTTGCAATGCGGAGAAATTACTGTTTGTGCATTTACAATATTCATTGATTTTTGCCATTGAAAAACGTCCAGAAATGATTGAAGCTACTGACTGAATGAAAGGAGCTGGCATCTCACTCTCTTTGAATCTTCTTTATCATGCTAAGAGGAGCAGGAAAAAGCAAAAAATTTCAGAATTGCACCTTGCAATGCGGAGAAATTACTGTTTGTGCATTTACAATATTCATTGATTTTTGCCATTGAAAAACATCCAGAAATGATTGAAGCTACTGACTGAATGAAAGGAGCTGGCATCTCACTCTCTTTGAATCTTCTTTATCATGCTAAGAGGAGCAGGAAAAAGCAAAAAATTTCAGAATTGCACCTTGCAATGCGGAGAAATTACTGTTTGTGCATTTACAATATTCATTGATTTTTGCCATTGAAAAACATCATGTTATTCATATACCAGAAATGTTTGAAGCTACTGACTGAATGAAAGGAGCTGGCATCTCACTCTCTTTGAATCTTCTTTATCATGCTAAGAGGAGCAGGAAAAAGCAAAAAATTTCAGAATTGCACCTTGCAATGTGGAGAAATTACTGTTTGTGCATTTACAATATTCATTGATTTTTACCATTGAAAAACGTCCAGAAATGATTGAAGCTACTGACTGAATGAAAGTAGCTGGCATCTCACTCTCTTTGAATCTTCTTTATCATGCTAAGAGGAGCAGGAAAAAGCAAAAAATTTCAGACTTGCACCTTGCAATGCGGAGAAATTACTGTTTGTGCATTTACAATATTCATTGATTTTTGCCATTGAAAAACATCATGTTATTCATATACCAGAAATGTTTGAAGCTACTGACTGAATGAAAGGAGCTGGCATCTCACTCTCTTTGATTCTTCTTTATCATGCTAAGAGGAGCAGAAAAAAGCAAAAAATTTCAGACTTGCACCTTGCAATGCGGAGAAATTACTGTTTGTGCATTTACAATATTCATTGATTTTTGCCATTGAAAAACATCATGTTATTCATATACCAAAAATGTTTGAAGCTACTGACTGAATGAAAGGAGCTGGCATCTCACTCTCTTTGAATCTTCTTTATCATGCTAAGAGGAGCAGGAAAAAGCAAAAAATTTCAGAATTGCACCTTGCAATGCGGAGAAATTACTGTTTGTGCATTTACAATATTCATTGATTTTTGCCATTGAAAAACGTCCAGAAATGATTGAAGGTACTGACTGAATGAAAGGAGCTGGCATCTCACTCTCTTTGAATCTTCTTTATCATGCTAAGAGGAGCAGGAAAAAGCAAAAAATTTCAGAATTGCAACTTGCAATGCGGAGAAATTACTGTTTGTGCATTTACAATATTCATTGATTTTTGCCATTGAAAAACGTCCAGAAATGATTGAAGCTACTGACTGAATGAAAGGAGCTGGCATCTCACTCTCTTTGAATCTTCTTTATCATGCTAAGTGGAGCAGGAAAAAGCAAAAAATTTCAGAATTGCACCTTGCAATGCGGAGAAATTACAGTTTGTGCATTTACAATATTCATTGATTTTTGCCATTGAAAAATGTCCAGAAATGATTGAAGCTACTGACTGAATGAAAGGAGCTGGCATCTCACTCTCTTTGAATCTTCTTTATCATGCTAAGAGGAGCAGGAAAAAGCAAAAAATTTCAGAATTGCACCTTGCAATGCGGAGAAATTACTGTTTGTGCATTTACAATATTCGTTGATTTTTGCCATTGAAAAACGTCCAGAAATGATTGAAGCTACTGACTGAATGAAAGGAGCTGGCATCTCACTCTCTTTGAATCATGCTAAGAGGAGCAGGAAAAAGCAAAAAATTTCAGAATTGCACCTTGCAATGCGGAGAAATTACTGTTTGTGCATTTACAATATTCATTGATTTTTGCCATTGAAAAACATCATGTTATTCATATACCAGAAATGTTTGAAGCTACTGACTGAATGAAAGGAGCTGGCATCTCACTCTCTTTGAATCTTCTTTATCATGCTAAGAGGAGCAGGAAAAAGCAAAAAATTTTAGAATTGCACCTTGCAATGTGGAGAAATTACTGTTTGTGCATTTACAATATTCATTGATTTTTACCATTGAAAAACGTCCAGAAATGATTGAAGCTACTGACTGAATGAAAGTAGCTGGCATCTCACTCTCTTTGAATCTTCTTTATCATGCTAAGAGGAGCAGGAAAAAGCAAAAAATTTCAGACTTGCACCTTGCAATGCGGAGAAATTACTGTTTGTGCATTTACAATATTCATTGATTTTTGCCATTGAAAAACATCATGTTATTCATATACCAGAAATGTTTGAAGCTACTGACTGAATGAAAGGAGCTGGCATCTCACTCTCTTTGAATCTTCTTTATCATGCTAAGAGGAGCAGGAAAAAGCAAAAAATTTCAGAATTGCACCTTGCAATGCGGAGAAATTACTGTTTGTGCATTTACAATATTCATTGATTTTTGCCATTGAAAAACGTCCAGAAATGATTGAAGCTACTGACTGAATGAAAGGAGCTGGCATCTCACTCTCTTTGAATCTTCTTTATCATGCTAAGAGGAGCAGGAAAAAGCAAAAAATTTCAGAATTGCACCTTGCAATGCGGAGAAATTACTGTTTGTGCATTTACAATATTCATTGATTTTTGCCATTGAAAAACGTCCAGAAATGATTGAAGCTACTGACTGAATGAAAGGAGCTGGCATCTCACTCTCTTTGAATCTTCTTTATCATGCTAAGAGGAGCAGGAAAAAGCAAAAAATTTCAGAATTGCACCTTGCAATGCGGAGAAATTACTGTTTGTGCATTTACAATATTCATTGATTTTTGCCATTGAAAAACATGTTATTCATATACCAGAAATGTTTGAAGCTACTGACTGAATGAAAGGAGCTGGCACCTCAATCTCTTTGAATCTTCTTTATCATGCTAAGAGGAGCGGGAAAAAGCAAAAAATTTCAGAATTGCACCTTGCAATGCGGAGAAATTACTGTTTGTGCATTTACAATATTCATTGATTTTTGCCATTGAAAAACGTCCAGAAATGATTGAAGGTACTGACTGAATGAAAGGAGCTGGCATCTCACTCTCTTTGAATCTTCTTTATCATGCTAAGAGGAGCAGGAAAAAGCAAAAAATTTCAGAATTGCACCTTGCAATGCGGAGAAATTACTGTTTGTGCATTTACAATATTCATTGATTTTTGCCATTGAAAAACGTCCAGAAATGATTGAAGCTACTGACTGAATGAAAGGAGCTGGCATCTCACTCTCTTTGAATCTTCTTTATCATGCTAAGAGGAGCAGGAAAAAGCAAAAAATTTCAGAATTGCACCTTGCAATGCGGAGAAATTACTGTTTGTGCATTTACAATATTCATTGATTTTTGCCATTGAAAAACATCCAGAAATGATTGAAGCTACTGACTGAATGAAAGGAGCTGGCATCTCACTCTCTTTGAATCTTCTTTATCATGCTAAGAGGAGCAGGAAAAAGCAAAAAATTTCAGAATTGCACCTTGCAATGCGGAGAAATTACTGTTTGTGCATTTACAATATTCATTGATTTTTGCCATTGAAAAACATCATGTTATTCATATACCAGAAATGTTTGAAGCTACTGACTGAATGAAAGGAGCTGGCATCTCACTCTCTTTGAATCTTCTTTATCATGCTAAGAGGAGCAGGAAAAAGCAAAAAATTTCAGAATTGCACCTTGCAATGTGGAGAAATTACTGTTTGTGCATTTACAATATTCATTGATTTTTACCATTGAAAAACGTCCAGAAATGATTGAAGCTACTGACTGAATGAAAGTAGCTGGCATCTCACTCTCTTTGAATCTTCTTTATCATGCTAAGAGGAGCAGGAAAAAGCAAAAAATTTCAGACTTGCACCTTGCAATGCGGAGAAATTACTGTTTGTGCATTTACAATATTCATTGATTTTTGCCATTGAAAAACATCATGTTATTCATATACCAGAAATGTTTGAAGCTACTGACTGAATGAAAGGAGCTGGCATCTCACTCTCTTTGAATCTTCTTTATCATGCTAAGAGGAGCAGAAAAAAGCAAAAAATTTCAGACTTGCACCTTGCAATGCGGAGAAATTACTGTTTGTGCATTTACAATATTCATTGATTTTTGCCATTGAAAAACATCATGTTATTCATATACCAGAAATGTTTGAAGCTACTGACTGAATGAAAGGAGCTGGCATCTCACTCTCTTTGAATCTTCTTTATCATGCTAAGAGGAGCAGGAAAAAGCAAAAAATTTCAGAATTGCACCTTGCAATGCGGAGAAATTACTGTTTGTGCATTTACAATATTCATTGATTTTTGCCATTGAAAAACGTCCAGAAATGATTGAAGGTACTGACTGAATGAAAGGAGCTGGCATCTCACTCTCTTTGAATCTTCTTTATCATGCTAAGAGGAGCAGGAAAAAGCAAAAAATTTCAGAATTGCAACTTGCAATGCGGAGAAATTACTGTTTGTGCATTTACAATATTCATTGATTTTTGCCATTGAAAAACGTCCAGAAATGATTGAAGCTACTGACTGAATGAAAGGAGCTGGCATCTCACTCTCTTTGAATCTTGTTTATCATGCTAAATGAAGCAGGAAAAAGCAAAAAATTTCAGAATTGCACCTTGCAATGCGGAGAAATTACAGTTTGTGCATTTACAATATTCATTGATTTTTGCCATTGAAAAATGTCCAGAAATGATTGAAGCTACTGACTGGATGAAAGGAGCTGGCATCTCACTCTCTTTGAATCTTCTTTATCATGCTAAGAGGAGCAGGAAAAAGCAAAAAATTTCAGAATTGCACCTTGCAATGCGGAGAAATTACTGTTTGTGCATTTACAATATTCGTTGATTTTTGCCATTGAAAAACGTCCAGAAATGATTGAAGCTACTGACTGAATGAAAGGAGCTGGCATCTCACTCTCTTTGAATCTTCTTTATCATGCTAAGAGGAGCAGGAAAAAGCAAAAAATTTCAGAATTGCACATTGCAATGCGGAGAAATTACAGTTTGTGCATTTACAATATTCATTGATTTTTGTCATTGAAAAACGTCCAGAAATGATTGAAGCTACTGACTGAATGAAAGGAGCTGGCATCTCACTCTCTTTGAATCTTCTTTATCATGCTAAGAGGAGCAGGAAAAAGCAAAAAATTTCAGAATTGCACCTTGCAATGCGGAGAATTTACTGTTTGTGCATTTACAATATTCATTGATTTTTGCCATTGAAAAACATGTTATTCATATATCAGAAATGTTTGAAGCTCCTGACTGAATGAAAGGAGCTGGCACCTCACTCTCTTTGAATCTTCTTTATCATGCTAAGAGGAGCAGGAAAAAGCAAAAAATTTCAGAATTGCACCTTGCAATGCGGAGAAATTACTGTTTGTGCATTTACAATATTCATTGATTTTTGCCATTGAAAAACGTCCAGAAATGATTGAAGCTACTGACTGAATGAAAGGAGCTGGCATCTCACTCTCTTTGAATCTTCTTTATCATGCTAAGAGGAGCAGGAAAAAGCAAAAAATTTCAGAATTGCACCTTGCAATGCGGAGAAATTACTGTTTGTGCATTTACAATATTCATTGATTTTTGCCATTGAAAAATGTCCAGAAATGATTGAAGCTACTGACTGAATGAAAGGAGCTGGCATCTCACTCTCTTTGAATCTTCTTTATCATGCTAAGAGGAGCAGGAAAAAGCAAAAAATTTCAGAATTGCGCCTTGCAATGCGGAGAAATTACTGTTTGTGCATTTACAAAATTCATTGATTTTTGCCATTGAAAAACATCATGTTATTCATATACCAGAAATGATTGAAGCTACTGACTGAAGGAAAGGAGCTGGCATCTCACTCTCTTTGAATCTTCTTTATCATGCTAAGAGGAGCAGGAAAAAGCAAAAAATTTCAGAATTGCACCTTGCAATGCGGAGAATTTACTGTTTGTGCATTTACAATATTCATTGATTTTTGCCATTGAAAAACGTCCAGAAATTATTGAAGCTACTGACTGAATGAAAGGAGCTGGCATCTCACTCTCTTTGAATCTTCTTTATCATGCTAAGAGGAGCAGGAAAAAGCAAAAAATTTCAGAATTGCACCTTGCAATGCGGAGAAATTACAGTTTGTGCATTTACAATATTCATTGATTTTTGCCATTGAAAAACGTCCAGAAATGATTGAAGCTACTGACTGAATGAAAGGAGCTGGCATCTCACTCTCTTTGAATCTTCTTTATCATGCTAAGAGGAGCAGGAAAAAGCAAAAAATTTCAGAATTGCACCTTGCAATGCGGAGAAATTACTGTTTGTGCATTTACAATATTCGTTGATTTTTGCCATTGAAAAACGTCCAGAAATGATTGAAGCTACTGACTGAATGAAAGGAGCTGGCATCTCACTCTCTTTGAATCTTCTTTATCATGCTAAGAGGAGCAGGAAAAAGCAAAAAATTTCAGAATTGCACCTTGCAATGCGGAGAAATTACTGTTTGTGCATTTACAATATTCATTGATTTTTGCCATTGAAAAACATCATGTTATTCATATACCAGAAATGTTTGAAGCTACTGACTGAATGAAAGGAGCTGGCATGTCACTCTCTTTGAATCTTCTTTATCATGCTAAGAGGAGCAGGAAAAAGCAAAAAATTTCAGAATTGCACCTTGCAATGTGGAGAAATTACTGTTTGTGCATTTACAATATTCATTGATTTTTACCATTGAAAAACGTCCAGAAATGATTGAAGCTACTGACTGAATGAAAGTAGCTGGCATCTCACTCTCTTTGAATCTTCTTTATCATGCTAAGAGGAGCAGGAAAAAGCAAAAAATTTCAGACTTGCACCTTGCAATGCGGAGAAATTACTGTTTGTGCATTTACAATATTCATTGATTTTTGCCATTGAAAAACATCATGTTATTCATATACCAGAAATGTTTGAAGCTACTGACTGAATGAAAGGAGCTGGCATCTCACTCTCTTTGAATCTTCTTTATCATGCTAAGAGGAGCAGAAAAAAGCAAAAAATTTCAGACTTGCACCTTGCAATGCGGAGAAATTACTGTTTGTGCATTTACAATATTCATTGATTTTTGCCATTGAAAAACATCATGTTATTCATATACCAGAAATGTTTGAAGCTACTGACTGAATGAAAGGAGCTGGCATCTCACTCTCTTTGAATCTTCTTTATCATGCTAAGAGGAGCAGGAAAAAGCAAAAAATTTCAGAATTGCACCTTGCAATGCGGAGAAATTACTGTTTGTGCATTTACAATATTCATTGATTTTTGCCATTGAAAAACGTCCAGAAATGATTGAAGGTACTGACTGAATGAAAGGAGCTGGCATCTCACTCTCTTTGAATCTTCTTTATCATGCTAAGAGGAGCAGGAAAAAGCAAAAAATTTCAGAATTGCAACTTGCAATGCGGAGAAATTACTGTTTGTGCATTTACAATATTCATTGATTTTTGCCATTGAAAAACGTCCAGAAATGATTGAAGCTACTGACTGAATGAAAGGAGCTGGCATCTCACTCTCTTTGAATCTTCTTTATCATGCTAAGTGGAGCAGGAAAAAGCAAAAAATTTCAGAATTGCACCTTGCAATGCGGAGAAATTACAGTTTGTGCATTTACAATATTCATTGATTTTTGCCATTGAAAAACGTCCAGAAATGATTGAAGCTACTGACTGAATGAAAGGAGCTGGCATCTCACTCTCTTTGAATCTTCTTTATCATGCTAAGAGGAGCAGGAAAAAGCAAAAAATTTCAGAATTGCACCTTGCAATGCGGAGAAATTACTGTTTGTGCATTTACAATATTCGTTGATTTTTGCCATTGAAAAACGTCCAGAAATGATTGAAGCTACTGACTGAATGAAAGGAGCTGGCATCTCACTCTCTTTGAATCTTCTTTATCATGCTAAGAGGAGCAGGAAAAAGCAAAAAATTTCAGAATTGCACCTTGCAATGCGGAGAAATTACAGTTTGTGCATTTACAATATTCATTGATTTTTGCCATTGAAAAACGTCCAGAAATGATTGAAGCTACTGACTGAATGAAAGGAGCTGGCATCTCACTCTCTTTGAATCTTCTTTATCATGCTAAGAGGAGCAGGAAAAAGCAAAAAATTTCAGAATTGCACCTTGCAATGCGGAGAATTTACTGTTTGTGCATTTACAATATTCATTGATTTTTGCCATTGAAAAACATGTTATTCATATACCAGAAATGTTTGAAGCTCCTGACTGAATGAAAGGAGCTGGCACCTCACTCTCTTTGAATCTTCTTTATCATGCTAAGAGGAGCAGGAAAAAGCAAAAAATTTCAGAATTGCACCTTGCAATGCGGAGAAATTACTGTTTGTGCATTTACAATATTCATTGATTTTTGCCATTGAAAAACGTCCAGAAATGATTGAAGCTACTGACTGAATGAAAGGAGCTGGCATCTCACTCTCTTTGAATCTTCTTTATCATGCTAAGAGGAGCAGGAAAAAGCAAAAAATTTCAGAATTGCACCTTGCAATGCGGAGAAATTACTGTTTGTGCATTTACAATATTCATTGATTTTTGCCATTGAAAAATGTCCAGAAATGATTGAAGCTACTGACTGAATGAAAGGAGCTGGCATCTCACTCTCTTTGAATCTTCTTTATCATGCTAAGAGGAGCAGGAAAAAGCAAAAAATTTCAGAATTGCGCCTTGCAATGCGGAGAAATTACTGTTTGTGCATTTACAAAATTCATTGATTTTTGCCATTGAAAAACATCATGTTATTCATATACCAGAAATGATTGAAGCTACTGACTGAAGGAAAGGAGCTGGCATCTCACTCTCTTTGAATCTTCTTTATCATGCTAAGAGGAGCAGGAAAAAGCAAAAAATTTCAGAATTGCACCTTGCAATGCGGAGAATTTACTGTTTGTGCATTTACAATATTCATTGATTTTTGCCATTGAAAAACGTCCAGAAATTATTGAAGCTACTGACTGAATGAAAGGAGCTGGCATCTCACTCTCTTTGAATCTTCTTTATCATGCTAAGAGGAGCAGGAAAAAGCAAAAAATTTCAGAATTGCACCTTGCAATGCGGAGAAATTACAGTTTGTGCATTTACAATATTCATTGATTTTTGCCATTGAAAAACGTCCAGAAATGATTGAAGCTACTGACTGAATGAAAGGAGCTGGCATCACACTCTCTTTGAATCTTCTTTATCATGATAAGAGGAGCAGGAAAAAGCAAAAAATTTCAGAATTGCACCTTGCAATGCGGAGAAATTACTGTTTGTGCATTTACAATATTCGTTGATTTTTGCCATTGAAAAACGTCCAGAAATGATTGAAGCTACTGACTGAATGAAAGGAGCTGGCATCTCACTCTCTTTGAATCTTCTTTATCATGCTAAGAGGAGCAGGAAAAAGCAAAAAATTTCAGAATTGCACCTTGCAATGCGGAGAAATTACTGTTTGTGCATTTACAATATTCATTGATTTTTGCCATTGAAAAACATCATGTTATTCATATACCAGAAATGTTTGAAGCTACTGACTGAATGAAAGGAGCTGGCATCTCACTCTCTTTGAATCTTCTTTATCATGCTAAGAGGAGCAGGAAAAAGCAAAAAATTTCAGAATTGCACCTTGCAATGCGGAGAAATTACTGTTTGTGCATTTACAATATTCGTTGATTTTTGCCATTGAAAAACGTCCAGAAATGATTGAAGCTACTGACTGAATGAAAGGAGCTGGCATCTCACTCTCTTTGAATCTTCTTTATCATGCTAAGAGGAGCAGGAAAAAGCAAAAAATTTCAGAATTGCACCTTGCAATGCGGAGAAATTACTGTTTGTGCATTTACAATATTCATTGATTTTTGCCATTGAAAAACATCATGTTATTCATATACCAGAAATGTTTGAAGCTACTGACTGAATGAAAGGAGCTGGCATGTCACTCTCTTTGAATCTTCTTTATCATGCTAAGAGGAGCAGGAAAAAGCAAAAAATTTCAGAATTGCACCTTGCAATGCGGAGAAATTACTGTTTGTGCATTTACAATATTCATTGATTTTTGCCATTGAAAAACATAATGTTATTCATATACCAGAAATGTTTGAAGCTACTGACTGAATGAAAGGAGCTGGCATCTCAATCTCTTTGAATCTTCTTTATCATGCTAAGAGGAGCATGAAAAAGCAAAAAATTTCAGAATTGCACCTTGCAATGTGGAGAAATTACTGTTTGTGCATTTACAATATTCATTGATTTTTACCATTGAAAAACGTCCAGAAATGATTGAAGCTACTGACTGAATGAAAGTAGCTGGCATCTCACTCTCTTTGAATCTTCTTTATCATGCTAAGAGGAGCAGGAAAAAGCAAAAAATTTCAGACTTGCACCTTGCAATGCGGAGAAATTACTGTTTGTGCATTTACAATATTCATTGATTTTTGCCATTGAAAAACATCATGTTATTCATATACCAGAAATGTTTGAAGCTACTGACTGAATGAAAGGAGCTGGCATCTCACTCTCTTTGAATCTTCTTTATCATGCTAAGAGGAGCAGAAAAAAGCAAAAAATTTCAGACTTGCACCTTGCAATGCGGAGAAATTACTGTTTGTGCATTTACAATATTCATTGATTTTTGCCATTGAAAAACATCATGTTATTCATATACCAGAAATGTTTGAAGCTACTGACTGAATGAAAGGAGCTGGCATCTCACTCTCTTTGAATCTTCTTTATCATGCTAAGAGGAGCAGGAAAAAGCAAAAAATTTCAGAATTGCACCTTGCAATGCGGAGAAATTACTGTTTGTGCATTTACAATATTCATTGATTTTTGCCATTGAAAAACGTCCAGAAATGATTGAAGGTACTGACTGAATGAAAGGAGCTGGCATCTCACTCTCTTTGAATCTTCTTTATCATGCTAAGAGGAGCAGGAAAAAGCAAAAAATTTCAGAATTGCAACTTGCAATGCGGAGAAATTACTGTTTGTGCATTTACAATATTCATTGATTTTTGCCATTGAAAAACGTCCAGAAATGATTGAAGCTACTGACTGAATGAAAGGAGCTGGCATCTCACTCTCTTTGAATCTTCTTTATCATGCTAAGTGGAGCAGGAAAAAGCAAAAAATTTCAGAATTGCACCTTGCAATGCGGAGAAATTACAGTTTGTGCATTTACAATATTCATTGATTTTTGCCATTGAAAAACGTCCAGAAATGATTGAAGCTACTGACTGAATGAAAGGAGCTGGCATCTCACTCTCTTTGAATCTTCTTTATCATGCTAAGAGGAGCAGGAAAAAGCAAAAAATTTCAGAATTGCACCTTGCAATGCGGAGAAATTACTGTTTGTGCATTTACAATATTCGTTGATTTTTGCCATTGAAAAACGTCCAGAAATGATTGAAGCTACTGACTGAATGAAAGGAGCTGGCATCTCACTCTCTTTGAATCTTCTTTAACATGCTAAGAGGAGCAGGAAAAAGCAAAAAATTTCAGAATTGCACCTTGCAATGCGGAGAAATTACAGTTTGTGCATTTACAATATTCATTGATTTTTGCCATTGAAAAACGTCCAGAAATGATTGAAGCTACTGACTGAATGAAAGGAGCTGGCATCTCACTCTCTTTGAATCTTCTTTATCATGCTAAGAGGAGCAGGAAAAGGCAAAAAATTTCAGAATTGCACCTTGCAATGCGGAGAATTTACTGTTTGTGCATTTACAATATTCATTGATTTTTGCCATTGAAAAACATGTTATTCATATACCAGAAATGTTTGAAGCTCCTGACTGAATGAAAGGAGCTGGCACCTCACTCTCTTTGAATCTTCTTTATCATGCTAAGAGGAGCAGGAAAAAGCAAAAAATTTCAGAATTGCACCTTGCAATGCGGAGAAATTACTGTTTGTGCATTTACAATATTCATTGATTTTTGCCATTGAAAAACGTCCAGAAATGATTGAAGCTACTGACTGAATGAAAGGAGCTGGCATCTCACTCTCTTTGAATCTTCTTTATCATGCTAAGAGGAGCAGGAAAAAGCAAAAAATTTCAGAATTGCACCTTGCAATGCGGAGAAATTACTGTTTGTGCATTTACAATATTCATTGATTTTTGCCATTGAAAAATGTCCAGAAATGATTGAAGCTACTGACTGAATGAAAGGAGCTGGCATCTCACTCTCTTTGAATCTTCTTTATCATGCTAAGAGGAGCAGGAAAAAGCAAAAAATTTCAGAATTGCGCCTTGCAATGCGGAGAAATTACTGTTTGTGCATTTACAAAATTCATTGATTTTTGCCATTGAAAAACATCATGTTATTCATATACCAGAAATGATTGAAGCTACTGACTGAAGGAAAGGAGCTGGCATCTCACTCTCTTTGAATCTTCTTTATCATGCTAAGAGGAGCAGGAAAAAGCAAAAAATTTCAGAATTGCACCTTGCAATGCGGAGAATTTACTGTTTGTGCATTTACAATATTCATTGATTTTTGCCATTGAAAAACGTCCAGAAATTATTGAAGCTACTGACTGAATGAAAGGAGCTGGCATCTCACTCTCTTTGAATCTTCTTTATCATGCTAAGAGGAGCAGGAAAAAGCAAAAAATTTCAGAATTGCACCTTGCAATGCGGAGAAATTACAGTTTGTGCATTTACAATATTCATTGATTTTTGCCATTGAAAAACGTCCAGAAATGATTGAAGCTACTGACTGAATGAAAGGAGCTGGCATCACACTCTCTTTGAATCTTCTTTATCATGATAAGAGGAGCAGGAAAAAGCAAAAAATTTCAGAATTGCACCTTGCAATGCGGAGAAATTACTGTTTGTGCATTTACAATATTCGTTGATTTTTGCCATTGAAAAACGTCCAGAAATGATTGAAGCTACTGACTGAATGAAAGGAGCTGGCATCTCACTCTCTTTGAATCTTCTTTATCATGCTAAGAGGAGCAGGAAAAAGCAAAAAATTTCAGAATTGCACCTTGCAATGCGGAGAAATTACTGTTTGTGCATTTACAATATTCATTGATTTTTGCCATTGAAAAACATCATGTTATTCATATACCAGAAATGTTTGAAGCTACTGACTGAATGAAAGGAGCTGGCATCTCACTCTCTTTGAATCTTCTTTATCATGCTAAGAGGAGCAGGAAAAAGCAAAAAATTTCAGAATTGCACCTTGCAATGCGGAGAAATTACTGTTTGTGCATTTACAATATTCATTGATTTTTGCCATTGAAAAACATCATGTTATTCATATACCAGAAATGTTTGAAGCTACTGACTGAATGAAAGGAGCTGGCATCTCAATCTCTTTGAATCTTCTTTATCATGCTAAGAGGAGCATGAAAAAGCAAAAAATTTCAGAATTGCACCTTGCAATGTGGAGAAATTACTGTTTGTGCATTTACAATATTCATTGATTTTTACCATTGAAAAACGTCCAGAAATGATTGAAGCTACTGACTGAATGAAAGTAGCTGGCATCTCACTCTCTTTGAATCTTCTTTATCATGCTAAGAGGAGCAGGAAAAAGCAAAAAATTTCAGACTTGCACCTTGCAATGCGGAGAAATTACTGTTTGTGCATTTACAATATTCATTGATTTTTGCCATTGAAAAACATCATGTTATTCATATACCAGAAATGTTTGAAGCTACTGACTGAATGAAAGGAGCTGGCATCTCACTCTCTTTGAATCTTCTTTATCATGCTAAGAGGAGCAGAAAAAAGCAAAAAATTTCAGACTTGCACCTTGCAATGCGGAGAAATTACTGTTTGTGCATTTACAATATTCATTGATTTTTGCCATTGAAAAACATCATGTTATTCATATACCAGAAATGTTTGAAGCTACTGACTGAATGAAAGGAGCTGGCATCTCACTCTCTTTGAATCTTCTTTATCATGCTAAGAGGAGCAGGAAAAAGCAAAAAATTTCAGAATTGCACCTTGCAATGCGGAGAAATTACTGTTTGTGCATTTACAATATTCATTGATTTTTGCCATTGAAAAACGTCCAGAAATGATTGAAGCTACTGACTGAAGGAAAGGAGCTGGCATCTCACTCTCTTTGAATCTTCTTTATCATGCTAAGAGGAGCAGGAAAAAGCAAAAAATTTCAGAATTGCACCTTGCAATGCGGAGAATTTACTGTTTGTGCATTTACAATATTCATTGATTTTTGCCATTGAAAAACGTCCAGAAATTATTGAAGCTACTGACTGAATGAAAGGAGCTGGCATCTCACTCTCTTTGAATCTTCTTTATCATGCTAAGAGGAGCAGGAAAAAGCAAAAAATTTCAGAATTGCACCTTGCAATGCGGAGAAATTACAGTTTGTGCATTTACAATATTCATTGATTTTTGCCATTGAAAAACGTCCAGAAATGATTGAAGCTACTGACTGAATGAAAGGAGCTGGCATCTCACTCTCTTTGAATCTTCTTTATCATGCTAAGAGGAGCAGGAAAAAGCAAAAAATTTCAGAATTGCACCTTGCAATGCGGAGAAATTACTGTTTGTGCATTTACAATATTCGTTGATTTTTGCCATTGAAAAACGTCCAGAAATGATTGAAGCTACTGACTGAATGAAAGGAGCTGGCATCTCACTCTCTTTGAATCTTCTTTATCATGCTAAGAGGAGCAGGAAAAAGCAAAAAATTTCAGAATTGCACCTTGCAATGCGGAGAAATTACTGTTTGTGCATTTACAATATTCATTGATTTTTGCCATTGAAAAACATCATGTTATTCAAATACCAGAAATGTTTGAAGCTACTGACTGAATGAAAGGAGCTGGCATCTCACTCTCTTTGAATCTTCTTTATCATGCTAAGAGGAGCAGGAAAAAGCAAAAAATTTCAGAATTGCACCTTGCAATGCGGAGAAATTACTGTTTGTGCATTTACAATATTCATTGATTTTTGCCATTGAAAAACATAATGTTATTCATATACCAGAAATGTTTGAAGCTACTGACTGAATGAAAGGAGCTGGCATCTCAATCTCTTTGAATCTTCTTTATCATGCTAAGAGGAGCATGAAAAAGCAAAAAATTTCAGAATTGCACCTTGCAATGTGGAGAAATTACTGTTTGTGCATTTACAATATTCATTGATTTTTACCATTGAAAAACGTCCAGAAATGATTGAAGCTACTGACTGAATGAAAGTAGCTGGCATCTCACTCTCTTTGAATCTTCTTTATCATGCTAAGAGGAGCAGGAAAAAGCAAAAAATTTCAGACTTGCACCTTGCAATGCGGAGAAATTACTGTTTGTGCATTTACAATATTCATTGATTTTTGCCATTGAAAAACATCATGTTATTCATATACCAGAAATGTTTGAAGCTACTGACTGAATGAAAGGAGCTGGCATCTCACTCTCTTTGAATCTTCTTTATCATGCTAAGAGGAGCAGAAAAAAGCAAAAAATTTCAGACTTGCACCTTGCAATGCGGAGAAATTACTGTTTGTGCATTTACAATATTCATTGATTTTTGCCATTGAAAAACATCATGTTATTCATATACCAGAAATGTTTGAAGCTACTGACTGAATGAAAGGAGCTGGCATCTCACTCTCTTTGAATCTTCTTTATCATGCTAAGAGGAGCAGGAAAAAGCAAAAAATTTCAGAATTGCACCTTGCAATGCGGAGAAATTACTGTTTGTGAATTTACAATATTCATTGATTTTTGCCATTGAAAAACGTCCAGAAATGATTGAAGGTACTGACTGAATGAAAGGAGCTGGCATCTCACTCTCTTTGAATCTTCTTTATCATGCTAAGAGGAGCAGGAAAAAGCAAAAAATTTCAGAATTGCAACTTGCAATGCGGAGAAATTACTGTTTGTGCATTTACAATATTCATTGATTTTTGCCATTGAAAAACGTCCAGAAATGATTGAAGCTACTGACTGAATGAAAGGAGCTGGCATCTCACTCTCTTTGAATCTTCTTTATCATGCTAAGTGGAGCAGGAAAAAGCAAAAAATTTCAGAATTGCACCTTGCAATGCGGAGAAATTACAGTTTGTGCATTTACAATATTCATTGATTTTTGCCATTGAAAAACGTCCAGAAATGATTGAAGCTACTGACTGAATGAAAGGAGCTGGCATCTCACTCTCTTTGAATCTTCTTTATCATGCTAAGAGGAGCAGGAAAAAGCAAAAAATTTCAGAATTGCACCTTGCAATGCGGAGAAATTACTGTTTGTGCATTTACAATATTCGTTGATTTTTGCCATTGAAAAACGTCCAGAAATGATTGAAGCTACTGACTGAATGAAAGGAGCTGGCATCTCACTCTCTTTGAATCTTCTTTATCATGCTAAGAGGAGCAGGAAAAAGCAAAAAATTTCAGAATTGCACCTTGCAATGCGGAGAAATTACAGTTTGTGCATTTACAATATTCATTGATTTTTGCCATTGAAAAACGTCCAGAAATGATTGAAGCTACTGACTGAATGAAAGGAGCTGGCATCTCACTCTCTTTGAATCTTCTTTATCATGCTAAGAGGAGCAGGAAAAAGCAAAAAATTTCAGAATTGCACCTTGCAATGCGGAGAATTTACTGTTTGTGCATTTACAATATTCATTGATTTTTGCCATTGAAAAACATGTTATTCATATACCAGAAATGTTTGAAGCTCCTGACTGAATGAAAGGAGCTGGCACCTCACTCTCTTTGAATCTTCTTTATCATGCTAAGAGGAGCAGGAAAAAGCAAAAAATTTCAGAATTGCACCTTGCAATGCGGAGAAATTACTGTTTGTGCATTTACAATATTCATTGATTTTTGCCATTGAAAAACGTCCAGAAATGATTGAAGCTACTGACTGAATGAAAGGAGCTGGCATCTCACTCTCTTTGAATCTTCTTTATCATGCTAAGAGGAGCAGGAAAAAGCAAAAAATTTCAGAATTGCACCTTGCAATGCGGAGAAATTACTGTTTGTGCATTTACAATATTCATTGATTTTTGCCATTGAAAAACATCATGTTATTCATATACCAGAAATGTTTGAAGCTACTGACTGAATGAAAGGAGCTGGCATCTCACTCTCTTTGAATCTTCTTTATCATGCTAAGAGGAGCAGGAAAAAGCAAAAAATTTCAGAATTGCACCTTGCAATGCGGAGAAATTACTGTTTGTGAATTTACAATATTCATTGATTTTTGCCATTGAAAAACGTCCAGAAATGATTGAAGGTACTGACTGAATGAAAGGAGCTGGCATCTCACTCTCTTTGAATCTTCTTTATCATGCTAAGAGGAGCAGGAAAAAGCAAAAAATTTCAGAATTGCAACTTGCAATGCGGAGAAATTACTGTTTGTGCATTTACAATATTCATTGATTTTTGCCATTGAAAAACGTCCAGAAATGATTGAAGCTACTGACTGAATGAAAGGAGCTGGCATCTCACTCTCTTTGAATCTTCTTTATCATGCTAAGTGGAGCAGGAAAAAGCAAAAAATTTCAGAATTGCACCTTGCAATGCGGAGAAATTACAGTTTGTGCATTTACAATATTCATTGATTTTTGCCATTGAAAAACGTCCAGAAATGATTGAAGCTACTGACTGAATGAAAGGAGCTGGCATCTCACTCTCTTTGAATCTTCTTTATCATGCTAAGAGGAGCAGGAAAAAGCAAAAAATTTCAGAATTGCACCTTGCAATGCGGAGAAATTACTGTTTGTGCATTTACAATATTCGTTGATTTTTGCCATTGAAAAACGTCCAGAAATGATTGAAGCTACTGACTGAATGAAAGGAGCTGGCATCTCACTCTCTTTGAATCTTCTTTATCATGCTAAGAGGAGCAGGAAAAAGCAAAAAATTTCAGAATTGCACCTTGCAATGCGGAGAAATTACAGTTTGTGCATTTACAATATTCATTGATTTTTGCCATTGAAAAACGTCCAGAAATGATTGAAGCTACTGACTGAATGAAAGGAGCTGGCATCTCACTCTCTTTGAATCTTCTTTATCATGCTAAGAGGAGCAGGAAAAAGCAAAAAATTTCAGAATTGCACCTTGCAATGCGGAGAATTTACTGTTTGTGCATTTACAATATTCATTGATTTTTGCCATTGAAAAACATGTTATTCATATACCAGAAATGTTTGAAGCTCCTGACTGAATGAAAGGAGCTGGCACCTCACTCTCTTTGAATCTTCTTTATCATGCTAAGAGGAGCAGGAAAAAGCAAAAAATTTCAGAATTGCACCTTGCAATGCGGAGAAATTACTGTTTGTGCATTTACAATATTCATTGATTTTTGCCATTGAAAAACGTCCAGAAATGATTGAAGCTACTGACTGAATGAAAGGAGCTGGCATCTCACTCTCTTTGAATCTTCTTTATCATGCTAAGAGGAGCAGGAAAAAGCAAAAAATTTCAGAATTGCACCTTGCAATGCGGAGAAATTACTGTTTGTGCATTTACAATATTCATTGATTTTTGCCATTGAAAAATGTCCAGAAATGATTGAAGCTACTGACTGAATGAAAGGAGCTGGCATCTCACTCTCTTTGAATCTTCTTTATCATGCTAAGAGGAGCAGGAAAAAGCAAAAAATTTCAGAATTGCGCCTTGCAATGCGGAGAAATTACTGTTTGTGCATTTACAAAATTCATTGATTTTTGCCATTGAAAAACATCATGTTATTCATATACCAGAAATGATTGAAGCTACTGACTGAAGGAAAGGAGCTGGCATCTCACTCTCTTTGAATCTTCTTTATCATGCTAAGAGGAGCAGGAAAAAGCAAAAAATTTCAGAATTGCACCTTGCAATGCGGAGAATTTACTGTTTGTGCATTTACAATATTCATTGATTTTTGCCATTGAAAAACGTCCAGAAATTATTGAAGCTACTGATTGAATGAAAGGAGCTGGCATCTCACTCTCTTTGAATCTTCTTTATCATGCTAAGAGGAGCAGGAAAAAGCAAAAAATTTCAGAATTGCACCTTGCAATGCGGAGAAATTACAGTTTGTGCATTTACAATATTCATTGATTTTTGCCATTGAAAAACGTCCAGAAATGATTGAAGCTACTGACTGAATGAAAGGAGCTGGCATCTCACTCTCTTTGAATCTTCTTTATCATGCTAAGAGGAGCAGGAAAAAGCAAAAAATTTCAGAATTGCACCTTGCAATGCGGAGAAATTACTGTTTGTGCATTTACAATATTCGTTGATTTTTGCCATTGAAAAACGTCCAGAAATGATTGAAGCTACTGACTGAATGAAAGGAGCTGGCATCTCACTCTCTTTGAATCTTCTTTATCATGCTAAGAGGAGCAGGAAAAAGCAAAAAATTTCAGAATTGCACCTTGCAATGCGGAGAAATTACTGTTTGTGCATTTACAATATTCATTGATTTTTGCCATTGGAAAACATCATGTTATTCATATACCAGAAATGTTTGAAGCTACTGACTGAATGAAAGGAGCTGGCATCTCACTCTCTTTGAATCTTCTTTATCATGCTAAGAGGAGCAGGAAAAAGCAAAAAATTTCAGAATTGCACCTTGCAATGCGGAGAAATTACTGTTTGTGCATTTACAATATTCATTGATTTTTGCCATTGAAAAACATAATGTTATTCATATACCAGAAATGTTTGAAGCTACTGACTGAATGAAAGGAGCTGGCATCTCAATCTCTTTGAATCTTCTTTATCATGCTAAGAGGAGCATGAAAAAGCAAAAAATTTCAGAATTGCACCTTGCAATGTGGAGAAATTACTGTTTGTGCATTTACAATATTCATTGATTTTTACCATTGAAAAACGTCCAGAAATGATTGAAGCTACTGACTGAATGAAAGTAGCTGGCATCTCACTCTCTTTGAATCTTCTTTATCATGCTAAGAGGAGCAGGAAAAAGCAAAAAATTTCAGACTTGCACCTTGCAATGCGGAGAAATTACTGTTTGTGCATTTACAATATTCATTGATTTTTGCCATTGAAAAACATCATGTTATTCATATACCAGAAATGTTTGAAGCTACTGACTGAATGAAAGGAGCTGGCATCTCACTCTCTTTGAATCTTCTTTATCATGCTAAGAGGAGCAGAAAAAAGCAAAAAATTTCAGACTTGCACCTTGCAATGCGGAGAAATTACTGTTTGTGCATTTACAATATTCATTGATTTTTGCCATTGAAAAACATCATGTTATTCATATACCAGAAATGTTTGAAGCTACTGACTGAATGAAAGGAGCTGGCATCTCACTCTCTTTGAATCTTCTTTATCATGCTAAGAGGAGCAGGAAAAAGCAAAAAATTTCAGAATTGCACCTTGCAATGCGGAGAAATTACTGTTTGTGCATTTACAATATTCATTGATTTTTGCCATTGAAAAACGTCCAGAAATGATTGAAGGTACTGACTGAATGAAAGGAGCTGGCATCTCACTCTCTTTGAATCTTCTTTATCATGCTAAGAGGAGCAGGAAAAAGCAAAAAATTTCAGAATTGCAACTTGCAATGCGGAGAAATTACTGTTTGTGCATTTACAATATTCATTGATTTTTGCCATTGAAAAACGTCCAGAAATGATTGAAGCTACTGACTGAATGAAAGGAGCTGGCATCTCACTCTCTTTGAATCTTCTTTATCATGCTAAGTGGAGCAGGAAAAAGCAAAAAATTTCAGAATTGCACCTTGCAATGCGGAGAAATTACAGTTTGTGCATTTACAATATTCATTGATTTTTGCCATTGAAAAACGTCCAGAAATGATTAAAGCTACTGACTGAATGAAAGGAGCTGGCATCTCACTCTCTTTGAATCTTCTTTATCATGCTAAGAGGAGCAGGAAAAAGCCAAAAATTTCAGAATTGCACCTTGCAATGCGGAGAAATTACTGTTTGTGCATTTACAATATTCGTTGATTTTTGCCATTGAAAAACGTCCAGAAATGATTGAAGCTACTGACTGAATGAAAGGAGCTGGCATCTCACTCTCTTTGAATCTTCTTTATCATGCTAAGAGGAGCAGGAAAAAGCAAAAAATTTCAGAATTGCACCTTGCAATGCGGAGAAATTACAGTTTGTGCATTTACAATATTCATTGATTTTTGCCATTGAAAAACGTCCAGAAATGATTGAAGCTACTGACTGAATGAAAGGAGCTGGCATCTCACTGTCTTTGAATCTACTTTATCATGCTAAGAGGAGCAGGAAAAAGCAAAAAATTTCAGAATTGCACCTTGCAATGCGGAGAATTTACTGTTTGTGCATTTACAATATTCATTGATTTTTGCCATTGAAAAACATGTTATTCATATACCAGAAATGTTTGAAGCTCCTGACTGAATGAAAGGAGCTGGCACCTCACTCTCTTTGAATCTTCTTTATCATGCTAAGAGGAGCAGGAAAAAGCAAAAAATTTCAGAATTGCACCTTGCAATGCGGAGAAATTACTGTTTGTGCATTTACAATATTCATTGATTTTTGCCATTGAAAAACGTCCAGAAATGATTGAAGCTACTGACTGAATGAAAGGAGCTGGCATCTCACTCTCTTTGAATCTTCTTTATCATGCTAAGAGGAGCAGGAAAAAGCAAAAAATTTCAGAATTGCACCTTGCAATGCGGAGAAATTACTGTTTGTGCATTTACAATATTCATTGATTTTTGCCATTGAAAAATGTCCAGAAATGATTGAAGCTACTGACTGAATGAAAGGAGCTGGCATCTCACTCTCTTTGAATCTTCTTTATCATGCTAAGAGGAGCAGGAAAAAGCAAAAAATTTCAGAATTGCGCCTTGCAATGCGGAGAAATTACTGTTTGTGCATTTACAAAATTCATTGATTTTTGCCATTGAAAAACATCATGTTATTCATATACCAGAAATGATTGAAGCTACTGACTGAAGGAAAGGAGCTGGCATCTCACTCTCTTTGAATCTTCTTTATCATGCTAAGAGGAGCAGGAAAAAGCAAAAAATTTCAGAATTGCAACTTGCAATGCGGAGAATTTACTGTTTGTGCATTTACAATATTCATTGATTTTTGCCATTGAAAAACGTCCAGAAATGATTGAAGCTACTGACTGAATGAAAGGAGCTGGCATCTCACTCTCTTTGAATCTTCTTTATCATGCTAAGAGGAGCAGGAAAAAGCAAAAAATTTCAGAATTGCACCTTGCAATGCGGAGAAATTACAGTTTGTGCATTTACAATATTCATTGATTTTTGCCATTGAAAAACGTCCAGAAATGATTGAAGCTACTGACTGAATGAAAGGAGCTGGCATCTCACTCTCTTTGAATCTTCTTTATCATGCTAAGAGGAGCAGGAAAAAGCAAAAAATTTCAGAATTGCACCTTGCAATGCGGAGAAATTACTGTTTGTGCATTTACAATATTCGTTGATTTTTGCCATTGAAATACGTCCAGAAATGATTGAAGCTACTGACTGAATGAAAGGAGCTGGCATCTCACTCTCTTTGAATCTTCTTTATCATGCTAAGAGGAGCAGGAAAAAGCAAAAAATTTCAGAATTGCACCTTGCAATGCGGAGAAATTACAGTTTGTGCATTTACAATATTCATTGATTTTTGCCATTGAAAAACGTCCAGAAATGATTGAAGCTACTGACTGAATGAAAGGAGCTGGCATCTCACTCTCTTTGAATCTTCCTTATCATGCTAAGAGGAGCAGGAAAAAGCAAAAAATTTCAGAATTGCACCTTGCAATGCGGAGAAATTACTGTTTGTGCATTTACAATATTCATTGATTTTTGCCATTGAAAAACATGTTATTCATATACCAGAAATGTTTGAAGCTCCTGACTGAATGAAAGGAGCTGGCACCTCACTCTCTTTGAATCTTCTTTATCATGCTAAGAGGAGCAGGAAAAAGCAAAAAATTTCAGAATTGCACCTTGCAATGCGGAGAAATTACTGTTTGTGCATTTACAATATTCATTGATTTTTGCCATTGAAAAACGTCCAGAAATGATTGTAGCTACTGACTGAATGAAAGGAGCTGGCATCTCACTCTCTTTGAATCTTCTTTATCATGCTAAGAGGAGCAGGAAAAAGCAAAAAATTTCAGAATTGCACCTTGCAATGCGGAGAAATTACTGTTTGTGCATTTACAATATTCATTGATTTTTGCCACTGAAAAATGTCCAGAAATGATTGAAGCTACTGACTGAATGAAAGGAGCTGGCATCTCACTCTCTTTGAATCTTCTTTATCATGCTAAGAGGAGCAGGAAAAAGCAAAAAATTTCAGAATTGCGCCTTGCAATGCGGAGAAATTACTGTTTGTGCATTTACAAAATTCATTGATTTTTGCCATTGAAAAACATCATGTTATTCATATACCAGAAATGATTGAAGCTACTGACTGAAGGAAAGGAGCTGGCATCTCACTCTCTTTGAATCTTCTTTATCATGCTAAGAGGAGCAGGAAAAAGCAAAAAATTTCAGAATTGCACCTTGCAATGCGGAGAAATTACTGTTTGTGCATTTACAATATTCATTGATTTTTGCGATTGAAAAACATCATGTTATTCATATACCAGAAATGATTGAAGCTACTGACTGAATGAAAGGAGCTGGCATCTCACTCTCTTTGAATCTTCTTTATCATGCTAAGAGGAGCAGGAAAAAGCAAAAAATTTCAGAATTGCACCTTGCAATGCGGAGAAATTACAGTTTGTGCATTTACAATATTCATTGATTTTTGCTATTGAAAAACGTCCAGAAATGATTGAAGCTACTGACTGAATGAAAGGAGCTGGCATCTCACTCTCTTTGAATCTTCTTTATCATGCTAAGAGGAGCAGGAAAAAGCAAAAAATTTCAGAATTGCACCTTGCAATGCGGAGAAATTACTGTTTGTGCATTTACAATATTCATTGATTTTTGCCATTGAAAAACGTCCAGAAATGATTGAAGGTACTGACTGAATGAAAGGAGCTGGCATCTCACTCTCTTTGAATCTTCTTTATCATGCTAAGAGGAGCAGGAAAAAGCAAAAAATTTCAGAATTGCACCTTGCAATGCGGAGAAATTACTGTTTGTGCATTTACAATATTCATTGATTTTTGCCATTGAAAAACGTCCAGAAATGATTGAAGCTACTGACTGAATGAAAGGAGCTGGCATCTCACTCTCTTTGAATCTTCTTTATCATGCTAAGAGGAGCAGGAAAAAGCAAAAAATTTCAGAATTGCACCTTGCAATGCGGAGAAATTACTGTTTGTGCATTTACAATATTCATTGATTTTTGCCATTGAAAAATGTCCAGAAATGATTGAAGCTACTGACTGAATGAAAGGAGCTGGCATCTCACTCTCTTTGAATCTTCTTTATCATGCTAAGAGGAGCAGGAAAAAGCAAAAAATTTCAGAATTGCGCCTTGCAATGCGGAGAAATTACTGTTTGTGCATTTACAAAATTCATTGATTTTTGCCATTGAAAGACATCATGTTATTCATATACCAGAAATGATTGAAGCTACTGACTGAATGAAAGGAGCTGGCATCTCACTCTCTTTGAATCTTCTTTATCATGCTAAGAGGAGCAGGAAAAAGCAAAAAATTTCAGAATTGCACCTTGTAATGCGGAGAAATTACAGTTTGTGCATTTACAATATTCATTGATTTTTGCCATTGAAAAAAGGCCAGAAATGATTGAAGCTACTGACTGAATGAAAGGAGCTGGCATCTCACTCTCTTTGAATCTTCTTTATCATGCTAAGAGGAGCAGGAAAAAGCAAAAAATTTCAGAATTGCACCTTGCAATGCGGAGAAATTACTGTTTGTGCATTTACAATATTCATTGATTTTTGCCATTGAAAAACGTCCAGAAATGATTGAAGGTACTGACTGAATGAAAGGAGCTGGCATCTCACTCTCTTTGAATCTTCTTTATCATGCTAAGAGGAGCAGGAAAAAGCAAAAAATTTCAGAATTGCACCTTGCAATGCGGAGAAATTACTGTTTGTGCATTTACAATATTCATTGATTTTTGCCATTGAAAAACGTCCAGAAATGATTGAAGCTACTGACTGAATGAAAGGAGCTGGCATCTCACTCTCTGAATCTTCTTTATCATGCTAAGAGGAGCAGGAAAAAGCAAAAAATTTCAGAATTGCACCTTGCAATGCGGAGAAATTACTGTTTGTGCATTTACAATATTCATTGATTTTTGCCATTGAAAAATGTCCAGAAATGATTGAAGCTACTGACTGAATGAAAGGAGCTGGCATCTCACTCTCTTTGAATCTTCTTTATCATGCTAAGAGGAGCAGGAAAAAGCAAAAAATTTCAGAATTGCGCCTTGCAATGCGGAGAAATTACTGTTTGTGCATTTACAAAATTCATTGATTTTTGCCATTGAAAAACATCATGTTATTCATATACCAGAAATGATTGAAGCTACTGACTGAAGGAAAGGATCTGGCATCTCACTCTCTTTGAATCTTCTTTATCATGCTTAGAGGAGCAGGAAAAAGCAAAAAATTTCAGAATTGCACCTTGCAATGCGGAGAAATTACTGTTTGTGCATTTACAATATTCATTGATTTTTGCCATTGAAAAACGTCCAGAAATGATTGAAGCTACTGACTGAATGAAAGGAGCTGGCATATCACTCTCTTTGAATCTTCTTTATCATGCTAAGAGGAGCAGGAAAAAGCAAAAAATTTCAGAATTGCACCTTGCAATGCGGAGAAATTACTGTTTGTGCATTTACAATATTCATTGATTTTTGCGATTGAAAAACATCATGTTATTCATATACCAGAAATGATTGAAGCTACTGACTGAATGAAAGGAGCTGGCATCTCACTCTCTTTGAATCTTCTTTATCATGCTAAGAGGAGCAGGAAAAAGCAAAAAATTTCAGAATTGCACCTTGCAATGCGGAGAAATTACTGTTTGTGCATTTACAATATTCATTGATTTTTGCCATTGAAAAACGTCCAGAAATGATTGAAGCTACTGACTGAATGAAAGGAGCTGGCATCTCACTCTCTTTGAATCTTCTTTATCATGCTAAGAGGAGCAGGAAAAAGCAAAAAATTTCAGAATTGCACCTTGCAATGCGGAGAAATTACTGTTTGTGCATTTACAATATTCATTGATTTTTGCCATTGAAAAACATCATGTTATTCATATACCAGAAATGATTGAAGCTACTGACTGAATGAAAGGAGCTGGCATCTCACTCTCTTTGAATCTTCTTTATCATGCTAAGAGGAGCAGGAAAAAGTAAAAAATTTCAGAATTGCACCTTGCAATGCGGAGAAATTACTGTTTGTGCTTTTATAATATTCAATGATTTTTGCCATTGAAAAACGTCCAGAAATGATTGAAGCTACTGACTGAACGAAAGGAGCTGGCATCTCACTCTCTTTGAATCTTCTTTATCATGCTAAGAGGAGCAGGAAAAAGCAAAAAATTTCAGAATTGCACCTTGCAATGCGGAGAAATTACTGTTTGTGCATTTACAATATTCATTGATTTTTGCCATTGAAAAACATCATGTTATTCATGTACCAGAAATGTTTGAAGCTACTGACTGAATGAAAGGAGCTGGCATCTCACTCTCTTTGAATCTTCTTTATCATGCTAAGAGGAGCAGGAAAAAGCAAAAAATTTCAGAATTGCACATTGCAATGCGGAGAAATTACTGTTTGTGCATTTACAATATTCATTGATTTTTGCCATTGAAAAACGTCCAGAAATGATTGAAGCTACTGACTGAATGAAAGGAGCTGGCATCTCACTCTCTTTGAATCTTCTTTAACATGCAAGGAGGAGCAGGAAAAAGCAAAAAATTTCAGAATTGCACCTTGCAATGCGGAGAAATTACTGTTTGTGCATTTACAATATTCATTGATTTTTGCCATTGAAAAACGTCCAGAAATGATTGAAGCTACTGACTGAATGAAAGGAGCTGGCATCTCACTCTCTTTGAATCTTCTTTATCATGCTAAGAGGAGCAGGAAAAAGCAAAAAATTTCAGAATTGCACCTTGCAATGCGGAGAAATTACTGTTTGTGCATTTACAATATTCATTGATTTTTGCCATTGAAAAATGTCCAGAAATGATTGAAGCTACTGACTGAATGAAATGAACTGGCATCTCACTCTCTTTGAATCTTCTTTATCATGCTAAGAGGAGCAGGAAAAAGCAAAAAATTTCAGAATTGCGCCTTGCAATGCGGAGAAATTACTGTTTGTGCATTTACAAAATTCATTGATTTTTGCCATTGAAAAACATCATGTTATTCATATACCAGAAATGATTGAAGCTACTGACTGAAGGAAAGGATCTGGCATCTCACTCTCTTTGAATCTTCTTTATCATGCTAAGAGGAGCAGGAAAAAGCAAAAAATTTCAGAATTGCACCTTGCAATGCGGAGAAATTACTGTTTGTGCATTTACAATATTCATTGATTTTTGCCATTGAAAAACGTCCAGAAATGATTGAAGCTACTGACTGAATGAAAGGAGCTGGCATCTCACTCTCTTTGAATCTTCTTTATCATGCTAAGAGGAGCAGGAAAAAGCAAAAAATTTCAGAATTGCACCTTGCAATGCGGAGAAATTACTGTTTGTGCATTTACAATATTCATTGATTTTTGCCATTGAAAAACGTCCAGAAATGATTGAAGCTACTGACTGAATGAAAGGAGCTGGCATCTCACTCTCTTTGAATCTTCTTTATCATGCTAAGAGGAGCAGGAAAAAGCAAAAAATTTCAGAATTGCACCTTGCAATGCGGAGAAATTACTGTTTGTGCATTTACAATATTCATTGATTTTTGCCATTGAAAAATGTCCAGAAATGATTGAAGCTACTGACTGAATGAAAGGAGCTGGCATCTCACTCTCTTTGAATCTTCTTTATCATGCTAAGAGGAGCAGGAAAAAGCAAAAAATTTCAGAATTGCGCCTTGCAATGCGGAGAAATTACTGTTTGTGCATTTACAAAATTCATTGATTTTTGCCATTGAAAGACATCATGTTATTCATATACCAGAAATGATTGAAGCTACTGACTGAAGGAAAGGATCTGGCATCTCACTCTCTTTGAATCTTCTTTATCATGCTTAGAGGAGCAGGAAAAAGCAAAAAATTTCAGAATTGCACCTTGCAATGCGGAGAAATTACTGTTTGTGCATTTACAATATTCATTGATTTTTGCCATTGAAAAACGTCCAGAAATGATTGAAGCTACTGACTGAATGAAAGGAGCTGGCATCTCACTCTCTTTGAATCTTCTTTATCATGCTAAGAGGAGCAGGAAAAAGCAAAAAATTTCAGAATTGCACCTTGCAATGCGGAGAAATTACTGTTTGTGGATTTACAATATTCATTGATTTTTGCTATTGAAAAACATCATGTTATTCATATACCAGAAATGATTGAAGCTACTGACTGAATGAAAGGAGCTGGCATCTCACTCTCTTTGAATCTTCTTTATCATGCTAAGAGGAGCAGGAAAAAGCAAAAAATTTCAGAATTGCACCTTGTAATGCGGAGAAATTACAGTTTGTGCATTTACAATATTCATTGATTTTTGCCATTGAAAAAAGGCCAGAAATGATTGAAGCTACTGACTGAATGAAAGGAGCTGGCATCTCACTCTCTTTGAATCTTCTTTATCATGCTAAGAGGAGCAGGAAAAAGCAAAAAATTTCAGAATTGCACCTTGCAATGCGGAGAAATTACTGTTTGTGCATTTACAATATTCATTGATTTTTGCCATTGAAAAACGTCCAGAAATGATTGAAGGTACTGACTGAATGAAAGGAGCTGGCATCTCACTCTCTTTGAATCTTCTTTATCATGCAAAGAGGAGCAGGAAAAAGCAAAAAATTTCAGAATTGCACCTTGCAATGCGGAGAAATTACTGTTTGTGCATTTACAATATTCATTGATTTTTGCCATTGAAAAACGTCCAGAAATGATTGAAGCTACTGACTGAATGAAAGGAGCTGGCATCTCACTCTCTGAATCTTCTTTATCATGCTAAGAGGAGCAGGAAAAAGCAAAAAATTTCAGAATTGCACCTTGCAATGCGGAGAAATTACTGTTTGTGCATTTACAATATTCATTGATTTTTGCCATTGAAAAACGTCCAGAAATGATTGAAGGTACTGACTGAATGAAAGGAGCTGGCATCTCACTCTCTTTGAATCTTCTTTATCATGCAAAGAGGAGCAGGAAAAAGCAAAAAATTTCAGAATTGCACCTTGCAATGCGGAGAAATTACAGTTTGTGCATTTACAATATTCATTGATTTTTGCCATTGAAAAAAGGCCAGAAATGATTGAAGCTACTGACTGAATGAAAGGAGCTGGCATCTCACTCTCTTTGAATCTTCTTTATCATGCTAAGAGGAGCAGGAAAAAGCAAAAAATTTCAGAATTGCACCTTGCAATGCGGAGAAATTACTGTTTGTGCATTTACAATATTCATTGATTTTTGCCATTGAAAAACGTCCAGAAATGATTGAAGGTACTGACTGAATGAAAGGAGCTGGCATCTCACTCTCTTTGAATCTTCTTTATCATGCAAAGAGGAGCAGGAAAAAGCAAAAAATTTCAGAATTGCACCTTGCAATGCGGAGAAATTACTGTTTGTGCATTTACAATATTCATTGATTTTTGCCATTGAAAAATGTCCAGAAATGATTGAAGCTACTGACTGAATGAAAGGAGCTGGCATCTCACTCTCTTTGAATCTTCTTTATCATGCTAAGAGGAGCAGGAAAAAGCAAAAAATTTCAGAATTGCGCCTTGCAATGCGGAGAAATTACTGTTTGTGCATTTACAAAATTCATTGATTTTTGCCATTGAAAAACATCATGTTATTCATATACCAGAAATGATGGAAGCTACTGACTGAAGGAAAGGATCTGGCATCTCACTCTCTTTGAATCTTCTTTATCATGCTTAGAGGAGCAGGAAAAAGCAAAAAATTTCAGAATTGCACCTTGCAATGCGGAGAAATTACTGTTTGTGCATTTACAATATTCATTGATTTTTGCCATTGAAAAACGTCCAGAAATGATTGAAGCTACTGACTGAATGAAAGGAGCTGGCATCTCACTCTCTTTGAATCTTCTTTATCATGCTAAGAGGAGCAGGAAAAAGCAAAAAATTTCAGAATTGCACCTTGCAATGCGGAGAAATTACTGTTTGTGCATTTACAATATTCATTGATTTTTGCGATTGAAAAACATCATGTTATTCATATACCAGAAATGATTGAAGCTACTGACTGAATGAAAGGAGCTGGCATCTCACTCTCTTTGAATCTTCTTTATCATGCTAAGAGGAGCAGGAAAAAGTAAAAAATTTCAGAATTGCACCTTGCAATGCGGAGAAATTACTGTTTGTGCATTTACAATATTCAATGATTTTTGCCATTGAAAAACGTCCAGAAATGATTGAAGCTACTGACTGAATGAAATGAGCTGGCATCTCACTCTCTTTGAATCTTGTTTATCATGCTAAGAGGAGCAGGAAAAAGCAAAAAATTTCAGAATTGCACCTTGCAATGCGGAGAAATTACTGTTTGTGCATTTACAATATTCATTGATTTTTGCCATTGAAAAACGTCCAGAAATGATTGAAGCTACTGACTGAATGAAAGGAGCTGGCATCTCACTCTCTTTGAATCTTCTTTATCATGCTAAGAGGAGCAGGAAAAAGCAAAAAATTTCAGAATTGCACCTTGCAATGCGGAGAAATTACTGTTTGTGCATTTACAATATTCATTGATTTTTGCCATTGAAAAACATCATGTTATTCATATACCAGAAATGATTGAAGCTACTGACTGAATGAAAGGAGCTGGCATCTCACTCTCTTTGAATCTTCTTTATCATGCTAAGAGGAGCAGGAAAAAGTAAAAAATTTCAGAATTGCACCTTGCAATGCGGAGAAATTACTGTTTGTGCATTTATAATATTCAATGATTTTTGCCATTGAAAAACGTCCAGAAATGATTGAAGCTACTGACTGAACGAAAGGAGCTGGCATCTCACTCTCTTTGAATCTTCTTTATCATGCTAAGAGGAGCAGGAAAAAGCAAAAAATTTCAGAATTGCACCTTGCAATGCGGAGAAATTACTGTTTGTGCATTTACAATATTCATTGATTTTTGCCATTGAAAAACATCATGTTATTCATGTACCAGAAATGTTTGAAGCTACTGACTGAATGAAAGGAGCTGGCATCTCACTCTCTTTGAATCTTCTTTATCATGCTAAGAGGAGCAGGAAAAAGCAAAAAATTTCAGAATTGCACATTGCAATGCGGAGAAATTACTGTTTGTGCATTTACAATATTCATTGATTTTTGCCATTGAAAAACGTCCAGAAATGATTGAAGCTACTGACTGAATGAAAGGAGCTGGCATCTCACTCTCTTTGAATCTTCTTTAACATGCAAGGAGGAGCAGGAAAAAGCAAAAAATTTCAGAATTGCACCTTGCAATGCGGAGAAATTACTGTTTGTGCATTTACAATATTCATTGATTTTTGCCATTGAAAAACGTCCAGAAATGATTGAAGCTACTGACTGAATGAAAGGAGCTGGCATCTCACTCTCTTTGAATCTTCTTTATCATGCTAAGAGGAGCAGGAAAAAGCAAAAAATTTCAGAATTGCACCTTGCAATGCGGAGAAATTACTGTTTGTGCATTTACAATATTCATTGATTTTTGCCATTGAAAAATGTTCAGAAATGATTGAAGCTACTGACTGAATGAAATGAACTGGCATCTCACTCTCTTTGAATCTTCTTTATCATGCTAAGAGGAGCAGGAAAAAGCAAAAAATTTCAGAATTGCGCCTTGCAATGCGGAGAAATTACTGTTTGTGCATTTACAAAATTCATTGATTTTTGCCATTGAAAAACATCATGTTATTCATATACCAGAAATGATTGAAGCTACTGACTGAAGGAAAGGATCTGGCATCTCACTCTCTTTGAATCTTCTTTATCATGCTAAGAGGAGCAGGAAAAAGCAAAAAATTTCAGAATTGCACCTTGCAATGCGGAGAAATTACTGTTTGTGCATTTACAATATTCATTGATTTTTGCCATTGAAAAACGTCCAGAAATGATTGAAGCTACTGACTGAATGAAAGGAGCTGGCATCTCACTCTCTTTGAATCTTCTTTATCATGCTAAGAGGAGCAGGAAAAAGCAAAAAATTTCAGAATTGCACCTTGCAATGCGGAGAAATTACTGTTTGTGCATTTACAATATTCATTGATTTTTGCCATTGAAAAACGTCCAGAAATGATTGAAGCTACTGACTGAATGAAAGGAGCTGGCATCTCACTCTCTTTGAATCTTCTTTATCATGCTAAGAGGAGCAGGAAAAAGCAAAAAATTTCAGAATTGCACCTTGCAATGCGGAGAAATTACTGTTTGTGCATTTACAATATTCATTGATTTTTGCCATTGAAAAATGTCCAGAAATGATTGAAGCTACTGACTGAATGAAAGGAGCTGGCATCTCACTCTCTTTGAATCTTCTTTATCATGCTAAGAGGAGCAGGAAAAAGCAAAAAATTTCAGAATTGCGCCTTGCAATGCGGAGAAATTACTGTTTGTGCATTTACAAAATTCATTGATTTTTGCCATTGAAAAACATCATGTTATTCATATACCAGAAATGATTGAAGCTACTGACTGAAGGAAAGGATCTGGCATCTCACTCTCTTTGAATCTTCTTTATCATGCTAAGAGGAGCAGGAAAAAGCAAAAAATTTCAGAATTGCACCTTGCAATGCAGAGAAATTACTGTTTGTGCATTTACAATATTCATTGATTTTTGTCATTGAAAAACGTCCAGAAATGATTGAAGCTACTGACTGAATGAAAGGAGCTGGCATCTCACTCTCTTTGAATCTTCTTTATCATGCTAAGAGGAGCAGGAAAAAGCAAAAAATTTCAGAATTGCACCTTGCAATGCGGAGAAATTACTGTTTGTGCATTTACAATATTCATTGATTTTTGCCATTGAAAAATGTCCAGAAATGATTGAAGCTACTGACTGAATGAAAGGAGCTGGCATCTCACTCTCTTTGAATCTTCTTTATCATGCTAAGAGGAGCAGGAAAAAGCAAAAAATTTCAGAATTGCACCTTGCAATGCGGAGAAATTACTGTTTGTGCATTTACAATATTCATTGATTTTTGCCATTGAAAAACGTCCAGAAATGATTGAAGCTACTGACTGAATGAAAGGAGCTGGCATCTCACTCTCTTTGAATCTTCTTTATCATGCTAAGAGGAGCAGGAAAAAGCAAAAAATTTCAGAATTGCACCTTGCAATGCGGAGAAATTACTGTTTGTGCATTTACAATATTCATTGATTTTTGCCATTGAAAAATGTCCAGAAATGATTGAAGCTACTGACTGAATGAAAGGAGCTGGCATCTCACTCTCTTTTAATCTTCTTTATCATGCTAAGAGGAGCAGGAAAAAGCAAAAAATTTCAGAATTGCGCCTTGCAATGCGGAGAAATTACTGTTTGTGCATTTACAAAATTCATTGATTTTTGCCATTGAAAAACATCATGTTATTCATATACCAGAAATGATTGAAGCTACTGACTGAAGGAAAGGATCTGGCATCTCACTCTCTTTGAATCTTCTTTATCATGCTAAGAGGAGCAGGAAAAAGCAAAAAATTTCAGAATTGCACCTTGCAATGCGGAGAAATTACTGTTTGTGCATTTACAATATTCATTGATTTTTGCCATTGAAAAACGTCCAGAAATGATTGAAGCTACTGACTGAATGAAAGGAGCTGGCATCTCACTCTCTTTGAATCTTCTTTATCATGCTAAGAGGAGCAGGAAAAAGCAAAAAATTTCAGAATTGCACCTTGCAATGCGGAGAAATTACTGTTTGTGCATTTACAATATTCATTGATTTTTGCCATTGAAAAACGTCCAGAAATGATTGAAGGTACTGACTGAATGAAAGGAGCTGGCATCTCACTCTCTTTGAATCTTCTTTATCATGCAAAGAGGAGCAGGAAAAAGCAAAAAATTTCAGAATTGCACCTTGCAATGCGGAGAAATTACAGTTTGTGCATTTACAATATTCATTGATTTTTGCCATTGAAAAAAGGCCAGAAATGATTGAAGCTACTGACTGAATGAAAGGAGCTGGCATCTCACTCTCTTTGAATCTTCTTTATCATGCTAAGAGGAGCAGGAAAAAGCAAAAAATTTCAGAATTGCACCTTGCAATGCGGAGAAATTACTGTTTGTGCATTTACAATATTCATTGATTTTTGCCATTGAAAAACGTCCAGAAATGATTGAAGGTACTGACTGAATGAAAGGAGCTGGCATCTCACTCTCTTTGAATCTTCTTTATCATGCAAAGAGGAGCAGGAAAAAGCAAAAAATTTCAGAATTGCACCTTGCAATGCGGAGAAATTACTGTTTGTGCATTTACAATATTCATTGATTTTTGCCATTGAAAAATGTCCAGAAATGATTGAAGCTACTGACTGAATGAAAGGAGCTGGCATCTCACTCTCTTTGAATCTTCTTTATCATGCTAAGAGGAGCAGGAAAAAGCAAAAAATTTCAGAATTGCGCCTTGCAATGCGGAGAAATTACTGTTTGTGCATTTACAAAATTCATTGATTTTTGCCATTGAAAAACATCATGTTATTCATATACCAGAAATGATGGAAGCTACTGACTGAAGGAAAGGATCTGGCATCTCACTCTCTTTGAATCTTCTTTATCATGCTTAGAGGAGCAGGAAAAAGCAAAAAATTTCAGAATTGCACCTTGCAATGCGGAGAAATTACTGTTTGTGCATTTACAATATTCATTGATTTTTGCCATTGAAAAACGTCCAGAAATGATTGAAGCTACTGACTGAATGAAAGGAGCTGGCATCTCACTCTCTTTGAATCTTCTTTATCATGCTAAGAGGAGCAGGAAAAAGCAAAAAATTTCAGAATTGCACCTTGCAATGCGGAGAAATTACTGTTTGTGCATTTACAATATTCATTGATTTTTGCGATTGAAAAACATCATGTTATTCATATACCAGAAATGATTGAAGCTACTGACTGAATGAAAGGAGCTGGCATCTCACTCTCTTTGAATCTTCTTTATCATGCTAAGAGGAGCAGGAAAAAGTAAAAAATTTCAGAATTGCACCTTGCAATGCGGAGAAATTACTGTTTGTGCATTTACAATATTCAATGATTTTTGCCATTGAAAAACGTCCAGAAATGATTGAAGCTACTGACTGAATGAAATGAGCTGGCATCTCACTCTCTTTGAATCTTGTTTATCATGCTAAGAGGAGCAGGAAAAAGCAAAAAATTTCAGAATTGCACCTTGCAATGCGGAGAAATTACTGTTTGTGCATTTACAATATTCATTGATTTTTGCCATTGAAAAACGTCCAGAAATGATTGAAGCTACTGACTGAATGAAAGGAGCTGGCATCTCACTCTCTTTGAATCTTCTTTATCATGCTAAGAGGAGCAGGAAAAAGCAAAAAATTTCAGAATTGCACCTTGCAATGCGGAGAAATTACTGTTTGTGCATTTACAATATTCATTGATTTTTGCCATTGAAAAACATCATGTTATTCATATACCAGAAATGATTGAAGCTACTGACTGAATGAAAGGAGCTGGCATCTCACTCTCTTTGAATCTTCTTTATCATGCTAAGAGGAGCAGGAAAAAGTAAAAAATTTCAGAATTGCACCTTGCAATGCGGAGAAATTACTGTTTGTGCATTTATAATATTCAATGATTTTTGCCATTGAAAAACGTCCAGAAATGATTGAAGCTACTGACTGAACGAAAGGAGCTGGCATCTCACTCTCTTTGAATCTTCTTTATCATGCTAAGAGGAGCAGGAAAAAGCAAAAAATTTCAGAATTGCACCTTGCAATGCGGAGAAATTACTGTTTGTGCATTTACAATATTCATTGATTTTTGCCATTGAAAAACATCATGTTATTCATGTACCAGAAATGTTTGAAGCTACTGACTGAATGAAAGGAGCTGGCATCTCACTCTCTTTGAATCTTCTTTATCATGCTAAGAGGAGCAGGAAAAAGCAAAAAATTTCAGAATTGCACATTGCAATGCGGAGAAATTACTGTTTGTGCATTTACAATATTCATTGATTTTTGCCATTGAAAAACGTCCAGAAATGATTGAAGCTACTGACTGAATGAAAGGAGCTGGCATCTCACTCTCTTTGAATCTTCTTTAACATGCAAGGAGGAGCAGGAAAAAGCAAAAAATTTCAGAATTGCACCTTGCAATGCGGAGAAATTACTGTTTGTGCATTTACAATATTCATTGATTTTTGCCATTGAAAAACGTCCAGAAATGATTGAAGCTACTGACTGAATGAAAGGAGCTGGCATCTCACTCTCTTTGAATCTTCTTTATCATGCTAAGAGGAGCAGGAAAAAGCAAAAAATTTCAGAATTGCACCTTGCAATGCGGAGAAATTACTGTTTGTGCATTTACAATATTCATTGATTTTTGCCATTGAAAAATGTTCAGAAATGATTGAAGCTACTGACTGAATGAAATGAACTGGCATCTCACTCTCTTTGAATCTTCTTTATCATGCTAAGAGGAGCAGGAAAAAGCAAAAAATTTCAGAATTGCGCCTTGCAATGCGGAGAAATTACTGTTTGTGCATTTACAAAATTCATTGATTTTTGCCATTGAAAAACATCATGTTATTCATATACCAGAAATGATTGAAGCTACTGACTGAAGGAAAGGATCTGGCATCTCACTCTCTTTGAATCTTCTTTATCATGCTAAGAGGAGCAGGAAAAAGCAAAAAATTTCAGAATTGCACCTTGCAATGCGGAGAAATTACTGTTTGTGCATTTACAATATTCATTGATTTTTGCCATTGAAAAACGTCCAGAAATGATTGAAGCTACTGACTGAATGAAAGGAGCTGGCATCTCACTCTCTTTGAATCTTCTTTATCATGCTAAGAGGAGCAGGAAAAAGCAAAAAATTTCAGAATTGCACCTTGCAATGCGGAGAAATTACTGTTTGTGCATTTACAATATTCATTGATTTTTGCCATTGAAAAACGTCCAGAAATGATTGAAGCTACTGACTGAATGAAAGGAGCTGGCATCTCACTCTCTTTGAATCTTCTTTATCATGCTAAGAGGAGCAGGAAAAAGCAAAAAATTTCAGAATTGCACCTTGCAATGCGGAGAAATTACTGTTTGTGCATTTACAATATTCATTGATTTTTGCCATTGAAAAATGTCCAGAAATGATTGAAGCTACTGACTGAATGAAAGGAGCTGGCATCTCACTCTCTTTGAATCTTCTTTATCATGCTAAGAGGAGCAGGAAAAAGCAAAAAATTTCAGAATTGCGCCTTGCAATGCGGAGAAATTACTGTTTGTGCATTTACAAAATTCATTGATTTTTGCCATTGAAAAACATCATGTTATTCATATACCAGAAATGATTGAAGCTACTGACTGAAGGAAAGGATCTGGCATCTCACTCTCTTTGAATCTTCTTTATCATGCTAAGAGGAGCAGGAAAAAGCAAAAAATTTCAGAATTGCACCTTGCAATGCAGAGAAATTACTGTTTGTGCATTTACAATATTCATTGATTTTTGTCATTGAAAAACGTCCAGAAATGATTGAAGCTACTGACTGAATGAAAGGAGCTGGCATCTCACTCTCTTTGAATCTTCTTTATCATGCTAAGAGGAGCAGGAAAAAGCAAAAAATTTCAGAATTGCACCTTGCAATGCGGAGAAATTACTGTTTGTGCATTTACAATATTCATTGATTTTTGCCATTGAAAAATGTCCAGAAATGATTGAAGCTACTGACTGAATGAAAGGAGCTGGCATCTCACTCTCTTTGAATCTTCTTTATCATGCTAAGAGGAGCAGGAAAAAGCAAAAAATTTCAGAATTGCACCTTGCAATGCGGAGAAATTACTGTTTGTGCATTTACAATATTCATTGATTTTTGCCATTGAAAAACGTCCAGAAATGATTGAAGCTACTGACTGAATGAAAGGAGCTGGCATCTCACTCTCTTTGAATCTTCTTTATCATGCTAAGAGGAGCAGGAAAAAGCAAAAAATTTCAGAATTGCACCTTGCAATGCGGAGAAATTACTGTTTGTGCATTTACAATATTCATTGATTTTTGCCATTGAAAAATGTCCAGAAATGATTGAAGCTACTGACTGAATGAAAGGAGCTGGCATCTCACTCTCTTTTAATCTTCTTTATCATGCTAAGAGGAGCAGGAAAAAGCAAAAAATTTCAGAATTGCGCCTTGCAATGCGGAGAAATTACTGTTTGTGCATTTACAAAATTCATTGATTTTTGCCATTGAAAAACATCATGTTATTCATATACCAGAAATGATTGAAGCTACTGACTGAAGGAAAGGATCTGGCATCTCACTCTCTTTGAATCTTCTTTATCATGCTAAGAGGAGCAGGAAAAAGCAAAAAATTTCAGAATTGCACCTTGCAATGCGGAGAAATTACTGTTTGTGCATTTACAATATTCATTGATTTTTGCCATTGAAAAACGTCCAGAAATGATTGAAGCTACTGACTGAATGAAAGGAGCTGGCATCTCACTCTCTTTGAATCTTCTTTATCATGCTAAGAGGAGCAGGAAAAAGCAAAAAATTTCAGAATTGCACCTTGCAATGCGGAGAAATTACTGTTTGTGCATTTACAATATTCATTGATTTTTGCCATTGAAAAACGTCCAGAAATGATTGAAGCTACTGACTGAATGAAAGGAGCTGGCATCTCACTCTCTTTGAATCTTCTTTATCATGCTAAGAGGAGCAGGAAAAAGCAAAAAATTTCAGAATTGCACCTTGCAATGCGGAGAAATTACTGTTTGTTCATTTACAATATTCAATGATTTTTGCCATTGAAAAATGTCCAGAAATGATTGAAGCTACTGACTGAATGAAAGGAGCTGGCATCTCACTCTCTTTGAATCTTCTTTATCATGCTAAGAGGAGTAGGAAAAAGCAAAAAATTTCAGAATTGCGCCTTGCAATGCGGAGAAATTACTGTTTGTGCATTTACAAAATTCATTGATTTTTGCCATTGAAAAACATCATGTTATTCATATACCAGAAATGATTGAAGCTACTGACTGAAGGAAAGGATCTGGCATCTCACTCTCTTTGAATCTTCTTTATCATGCTAAGAGGAGCAGGAAAAAGCAAAAAATTTCAGAATTGCACCTTGCAATGCGGAGAAATTACTGTTTGTGCATTTACTATATTCATTGATTTTTGCCATTGAAAAACGTCCAGAAATGATTGAAGCTACTGACTGAATGAAAGGAGCTGGCATCTCACTCTCTTTGAATCTTCTTTATCATGCTAAGAGGAGCAGGAAAAAGCAAAAAATTTCAGAATTGCACCTTGCAATGCGGAGAAATTACTGTTTGTGCATTTACAATATTCATTGATTTTTGCGATTGAAAAACATCATGTTATTCATATACCAGAAATGATTGAAGCTACTGACTGAATGAAAGGAGCTGGCATCTCACTCTCTTTGAATCTTCTTTATCATGCTAAGAGGAGCAGGAAAAAGTAAAAAATTTCAGAATTGCACCTTGCAATGCGGAGAAATTACTGTTTGTGCATTTACAATATTCAATGATTTTTGCCATTGAAAAACGTCCAGAAATGATTGAAGCTACTGACTGAATGAAAGGAGCTGGCATCTCACTCTCTTTGAATCTTCTTTATCATGCTAAGAGGAGCAGGAAAAAGCAAAAAATTTCAGAATTGCACCTTGCAATGCAGAGAAATTACTGTTTGTGCATTTACAATATTCATTGATTTTTGCCATTGAAAAATGTCCAGAAATGATTGAAGCTACTGACTGAATGAAAGGAGCTGGCATCTCACTCTCTTTGAATCTTCTTTATCATGCTAAGAGGAGCAGGAAAAAGCAAAAAATTTCAGAATTGCACATTGCAATGCGGAGAAATTACTGTTTGTGCATTTACAATATTCATTGATTTTTGCCATTGAAAAACGTCCAGAAATGATTGAAGCTACTGACTGAATGAAAGGAGCTGGCATCTCACTCTCTTTGAATCTTCTTTATCATGCTAAGAGGAGCAGGAAAAAGCAAAAAATTTCAGAATTGCACCTTGCAATGCGGAGAAATTACTGTTTGTGCATTTACAATATTCATTGATTTTTGCGATTGAAAAACATCATGTTATTCATATACCAGAAATGATGGAAGCTACTGACTGAATGAAAGGAGCTGGCATCTCACTCTCTTTGAATCTTCTTTATCATGCTAAGAGGAGCAGGAAAAAGTAAAAAATTTCAGAATTGCACCTTGCAATGCGGAGAAATTACTGTTTGTGCATTTACAATATTCAATGATTTTTGCCATTGAAAAACGTCCAGAAATGATTGAAGCTACTGACTGAATGAAAGGAGCTGGCATCTCACTCTCTTTGAATCTTCTTTATCATGCTAAGAGGAGCAGGAAAAAGCAAAAAATTTCAGAATTGCACCTTGCAATGCAGAGAAATTACTGTTTGTGCATTTACAATATTCATTGATTTTTGCCATTGAAAAATGTCCAGAAATGATTGAAGCTACTGACTGAATGAAAGGAGCTGGCATCTCACTCTCTTTGAATCTTCTTTATCATGCTAAGAGGAGCAGGAAAAAGCAAAAAATTTCAGAATTGCACATTGCAATGCGGAGAAATTACTGTTTGTGCATTTACAATATTCATTGATTTTTGCCATTGAAAAACGTCCAGAAATGATTGAAGCTACTGACTGAATGAAAGGAGCTGGCATCTCACTCTCTTTGAATCTTCTTTATCATGCTAAGAGGAGCAGGAAAAAGCAAAAAATTTCAGAATTGCACCTTGCAATGCGGAGAAATTACTGTTTGTGCATTTACAATATTCATTGATTTTTGCCATTGAAAAACGTCCAGAAATGATTGAAGCTACTGACTGAATGAAAGGAGCTGGCATCTCACTCTCTTTGAATCTTCTTTATCATGCTAAGAGGAGCAGGAAAAAGCAAAAAATTTCAGAATTGCACCTTGCAATGCGGAGAAATTACTGTTTGTGCATTTACAATATTCATTGATTTTTGCCATTGAAAAACGTCCAGAAATGATTGAAGCTACTGACTGAATGAAAGGAGCTGGCATCTCACTCTCTTTGAATCTTCTTTATCATGCTAAGAGGAGCAGGAAAAAGCAAAAAATTTCAGAATTGCACCTTGCAATGCGGAGAAATTACTGTTTGTGCATTTACAATATTCATTGATTTTTGCCATTGAAAAACGTCCAGAAATGATTGAAGCTACTGACTGAATGAAAGGAGCTGGCATCTCACTCTCTTTGAATCTTCTTTATCATGCTAAGAGGAGCAGGAAAAAGCAAAAAATTTCAGAATTGCACCTTGCAATGCGGAGAAATTACTGTTTGTTCATTTACAATATTCATTGATTTTTGCCATTGAAAAATGTCCAGAAATGATTGAAGCTACTGACTGAATGAAAGGAGCTGGCATCTCACTCTCTTTGAATCTTCTTTATCATGCTAAGAGGAGCAGGAAAAAGCAAAAAATTTCAGAATTGCGCCTTGCAATGCGGAGAAATTACTGTTTGTGCATTTACAAAATTCATTGATTTTTGCCATTGAAAAACATCATGTTATTCATATACCAGAAATGATTGAAGCTACTGACTGAAGGAAAGGATCTGGCATCTCACTCTCTTTGAATCTTCTTTATCATGCTAAGAGGAGCAGGAAAAAGCAAAAAATTTCAGAATTGCACCTTGCAATGCGGAGAAATTACTGTTTGTGCATTTACTATATTCATTGATTTTTGCCATTGAAAAACGTCCAGAAATGATTGAAGCTACTGACTGAATGAAAGGAGCTGGCATCTCACTCTCTTTGAATCTTCTTTATCATGCTAAGAGGAGCAGGAAAAAGCAAAAAATTTCAGAATTGCACCTTGCAATGCGGAGAAATTACTGTTTGTGCATTTACAATATTCATTGATTTTTGCGATTGAAAAACATCATGTTATTCATATACCAGAAATGATTGAAGCTACTGACTGAATGAAAGGAGCTGGCATCTCACTCTCTTTGAATCTTCTTTATCATGCTAAGAGGAGCAGGAAAAAGTAAAAAATTTCAGAATTGCACCTTGCAATGCGGAGAAATTACTGTTTGTGCATTTACAATATTCAATGATTTTTGCCATTGAAAAACGTCCAGAAATGATTGAAGCTACTGACTGAATGAAAGGAGCTGGCATCTCACTCTCTTTGAATCTTCTTTATCATGCTAAGAGGAGCAGGAAAAAGCAAAAAATTTCAGAATTGCACCTTGCAATGCAGAGAAATTACTGTTTGTGCATTTACAATATTCATTGATTTTTGCCATTGAAAAATGTCCAGAAATGATTGAAGCTACTGACTGAATGAAAGGAGCTGGCATCTCACTCTCTTTGAATCTTCTTTATCATGCTAAGAGGAGCAGGAAAAAGCAAAAAATTTCAGAATTGCACATTGCAATGCGGAGAAATTACTGTTTGTGCATTTACAATATTCATTGATTTTTGCCATTGAAAAACGTCCAGAAATGATTGAAGCTACTGACTGAATGAAAGGAGCTGGCATCTCACTCTCTTTGAATCTTCTTTATCATGCTAAGAGGAGCAGGAAAAAGCAAAAAATTTCAGAATTGCACCTTGCAATGCGGAGAAATTACTGTTTGTGCATTTACAATATTCATTGATTTTTGCGATTGAAAAACATCATGTTATTCATATACCAGAAATGATTGAAGCTACTGACTGAATGAAAGGAGCTGGCATCTCACTCTCTTTGAATCTTCTTTATCATGCTAAGAGGAGCAGGAAAAAGCAAAAAATTTCAGAATTGCACCTTGCAATGCGGAGAAATTACTGTTTGTGCATTTACAATATTCAATGATTTTTGCCATTGAAAAACGTCCAGAAATGATTGAAGCTACTGACTGAATGAAAGGAGCTGGCATCTCACTCTCTTTGAATCTTCTTTATCATGCTAAGAGGAGCAGGAAAAAGCAAAAAATTTCAGAATTGCACCTTGCAATGCAGAGAAATTACTGTTTGTGCATTTACAATATTCATTGATTTTTGCCATTGAAAAATGTCCAGAAATGATTGAAGCTACTGACTGAATGAAAGGAGCTGGCATCTCACTCTCTTTGAATCTTCTTTATCATGCTAAGAGGAGCAGGAAAAAGCAAAAAATTTCAGAATTGCACATTGCAATGCGGAGAAATTACTGTTTGTGCATTTACAATATTCATTGATTTTTGCCATTGAAAAACGTCCAGAAATGATTGAAGCTACTGACTGAATGAAAGGAGCTGGCATCTCACTCTCTTTGAATCTTCTTTATCATGCTAAGAGGAGCAGGAAAAAGCAAAAAATTTCAGAATTGCACCTTGCAATGCGGAGAAATTACTGTTTGTGCATTTACAATATTCATTGATTTTTGCCATTGAAAAACGTCCAGAAATGATTGAAGCTACTGACTGAATGAAAGGAGCTGGCATCTCACTCTCTTTGAATCTTCTTTATCATGCTAAGAGGAGCAGGAAAAAGCAAAAAATTTCAGAATTGCACCTTGCAATGCGGAGAAATTACTGTTTGTGCATTTACAATATTCATTGATTTTTGCCATTGAAAAATGTCCAGAAATGATTGAAGCTACTGACTGAATGAAAGGAGCTGGCATCTCACTCTCTTTGAATCTTCTTTATCATGCTAAGAGGAGCAGGAAAAAGCAAAAAATTTCAGAATTGCACATTGCAATGCGGAGAAATTACTGTTTGTGCATTTACAATATTCATTGATTTTTGCCATTGAAAAACGTCCAGAAATGATTGAAGCTACTGACTGAATGAAAGGAGCTGGCATCTCACTCTCTTTGAATCTTCTTTATCATGCTAAGAGGAGCAGGAAAAAGCAAAAAATTTCAGAATTGCACCTTGCAATGCGGAGAAATTACTGTTTGTGCATTTACAATATTCATTGATTTTTGCTATTGAAAAACATCATGTTATTCATATACCAGAAATGATTGAAGCTACTGACTGAATGAAAGGAGCTGGCATCTCACTCTCTTTGAATCTTCTTTATCATGCTAAGAGGAGCAGGAAAAAGCAAAAAATTTCAGAATTGCACCTTGCAATGCGGAGAAATTACAGTTTGTGCATTTACAATATTCATTGATTTTTGCCATTGAAAAACGTCCAGAAATGATTGAAGCTACTGACTGAATGAAAGGAGCTGGCATCTCACTCTCTTTGAATCTTCTTTATCATGCTAAGAGGAGCAGGAAAAAGCAAAAAATTTCAGAATTGCACCTTGCAATGCGGAGAAATTACTGTTTGTGCATTTACAATATTCATTGATTTTTGCCATTGAAAAACGTCCAGAAATGATTGAAGGTACTGACTGAATGAAAGGAGCTGGCATCTCGCTCTCTTTGAATCTTCTTTATCATGCTAAGAGGAGCAGGAAAAAGCAAAAAATTTCAGAATTGCACCTTGCAATGCGGAGAAATTACTGTTTGTGCATTTACAATATTCATTGATTTTTGCCATTGAAAAACGTCCAGAAATGATTGAAGCTACTGACTGAATGAAAGGAGCTGGCATCTCACTCTCTTTGAATCTTCTTTATCATGCTAAGAGGAGCAGGAAAAAGCAAAAAATTTCAGAATTGCGCCTTGCAATGCAGAGAAATTACTGTTTGTGCATTTACAAAATTCATTGATTTTTGCCATTGAAAAACATCATGTTATTCATATACCAGAAATGATTGAAGCTACTGACTGAAGGAAAGGATATGGCATCTCACTCTCTTTGAATCTTCTTTATCATGCTTAGAGGAGCAGGAAAAAGCAAAAAAATTCAGAATTGCACCTTGCAATGCGGAGAAATTACTGTTTGTGCATTTACAATATTCATTGATTTTTGCCATTGAAAAACGTCCAGAAATGATTGAAGCTACTGACTGAATGAAAGGAGCTGGCATCTCACTCTCTTTGAATCTTCTTTATCATGCTAAGAGGAGCAGGAAAAAGCAAAAAATTTCAGAATTGCACCTTGCAATGCGGAGAAATTACTGTTTGTGCATTTACAATATTCATTGATTTTTGCGATTGAAAAACATCATGTTATTCATATACCAGAAATGATTGAAGCTACTGACTGAATGAAAGGAGCTGGCATCTCACTCTCTTTGAATCTTCTTTATCATGCTAAGAGGAGCAGGAAAAAGTAAAAAATTTCAGAATTGCACCTTGCAATGCGGAGAAATTACTGTTTGTGCATTTACAATATTCAATGATTTTTGCCATTGAAAAACGTCCAGAAATGATTGAAGCTACTGACTGAATGAAAGGAGCTGGCATCTCACTCTCTTTGAATCTTCTTTATCATGCTAAGAGGAGCAGGAAAAAGCAAAAAATTTCAGAATTGCACCTTGCAATGCAGAGAAATTACTGTTTGTGCATTTACAATATTCATTGATTTTTGCCATTGAAAAATGTCCAGAAATGATTGAAGCTACTGACTGAATGAAAGGAGCTGGCATCTCACTCTCTTTGAATCTTCTTTATCATGCTAAGAGGAGCAGGAAAAAGCAAAAAATTTCAGAATTGCACATTGCAATGCGGAGAAATTACTGTTTGTGCATTTACAATATTCATTGATTTTTGCCATTGAAAAACGTCCAGAAATGATTGAAGCTACTGACTGAATGAAAGGAGCTGGCATCTCACTCTCTTTGAATCTTCTTTATCATGCTAAGAGGAGCAGGAAAAAGCAAAAAATTTCAGAATTGCACCTTGCAATGCGGAGAAATTACTGTTTGTGCATTTACAATATTCATTGATTTTTGCGATTGAAAAACATCATGTTATTCATATACCAGAAATGATTGAAGCTACTGACTGAATGAAAGGAGCTGGCATCTCACTCTCTTTGAATCTTCTTTATCATGCTAAGAGGAGCAGGAAAAAGTAAAAAATTTCAGAATTGCACCTTGCAATGCGGAGAAATTACTGTTTGTGCATTTACAATATTCAATGATTTTTGCCATTGAAAAACGTCCAGAAATGATTGAAGCTACTGACTGAATGAAAGGAGCTGGCATCTCACTCTCTTTGAATCTTCTTTATCATGCTAAGAGGAGCAGGAAAAAGCAAAAAATTTCAGAATTGCACCTTGCAATGCAGAGAAATTACTGTTTGTGCATTTACAATATTCATTGATTTTTGCCATTGAAAAATGTCCAGAAATGATTGAAGCTACTGACTGAATGAAAGGAGCTGGCATCTCACTCTCTTTGAATCTTCTTTATCATGCTAAGAGGAGCAGGAAAAAGCAAAAAATTTCAGAATTGCACATTGCAATGCGGAGAAATTACTGTTTGTGCATTTACAATATTCATTGATTTTTGCCATTGAAAAACGTCCAGAAATGATTGAAGCTACTGACTGAATGAAAGGAGCTGGCATCTCACTCTCTTTGAATCTTCTTTATCATGCTAAGAGGAGCAGGAAAAAGCAAAAAATTTCAGAATTGCACCTTGCAATGCGGAGAAATTACTGTTTGTGCATTTACAATATTCATTGATTTTTGCCATTGAAAAACGTCCAGAAATGATTGAAGCTACTGACTGAATGAAAGGAGCTGGCATCTCACTCTCTTTGAATCTTCTTTATCATGCTAAGAGGAGCAGGAAAAAGCAAAAAATTTCAGAATTGCACCTTGCAATGCGGAGAAATTACTGTTTGTGCATTTACAATATTCATTGATTTTTGCCATTGAAAAATGTCCAGAAATGATTGAAGCTACTGACTGAATGAAAGGAGCTGGCATCTCACTCTCTTTGAATCTTCTTTATCATGCTAAGAGGAGCAGGAAAAAGCAAAAAATTTCAGAATTGCACATTGCAATGCGGAGAAATTACTGTTTGTGCATTTACAATATTCATTGATTTTTGCCATTGAAAAACGTCCAGAAATGATTGAAGCTACTGACTGAATGAAAGGAGCTGGCATCTCACTCTCTTTGAATCTTCTTTATCATGCTAAGAGGAGCAGGAAAAAGCAAAAAATTTCAGAATTGCACCTTGCAATGCGGAGAAATTACTGTTTGTGCATTTACAATATTCATTGATTTTTGCTATTGAAAAACATCATGTTATTCATATACCAGAAATGATTGAAGCTACTGACTGAATGAAAGGAGCTGGCATCTCACTCTCTTTGAATCTTCTTTATCATGCTAAGAGGAGCAGGAAAAAGCAAAAAATTTCAGAATTGCACCTTGCAATGCGGAGAAATTACAGTTTGTGCATTTACAATATTCATTGATTTTTGCCATTGAAAAACGTCCAGAAATGATTGAAGCTACTGACTGAATGAAAGGAGCTGGCATCTCACTCTCTTTGAATCTTCTTTATCATGCTAAGAGGAGCAGGAAAAAGCAAAAAATTTCAGAATTGCACCTTGCAATGCGGAGAAATTACTGTTTGTGCATTTACAATATTCATTGATTTTTGCCATTGAAAAACGTCCAGAAATGATTGAAGGTACTGACTGAATGAAAGGAGCTGGCATCTCGCTCTCTTTGAATCTTCTTTATCATGCTAAGAGGAGCAGGAAAAAGCAAAAAATTTCAGAATTGCACCTTGCAATGCGGAGAAATTACTGTTTGTGCATTTACAATATTCATTGATTTTTTCCATTGAAAAACGTCCAGAAATGATTGAAGCTACTGACTGAATGAAAGGAGCTGGCATCTCACTCTCTTTGAATCTTCTTTATCATGCTAAGAGGAGCAGGAAAAAGCAAAAAATTTCAGAATTGCACCTTGCAATGCGGAGAAATTACTGTTTGTGCATTTACAATATTCATTGATTTTTGCCATTGAAAAATGTCCAGAAATGATTGAAGCTACTGACTGAATGAAAGGAGCTGGCATCTCACTCTCTTTGAATCTTCTTTATCATGCTAAGAGGAGCAGGAAAAAGCAAAAAATTTCAGAATTGCGCCTTGCAATGCGGAGAAATTACTGTTTGTGCATTTACAAAATTCATTGATTTTTGCCATTGAAAAACATCATGTTATTCATATACCAGAAATGATTGAAGCTACTGACTGAAGGAAAGGATATGGCATCTCACTCTCTTTGAATCTTCTTTATCATGCTTAGAGGAGCAGGAAAAAGCAAAAAAATTCAGAATTGCACCTTGCAATGCGGAGAAATTACTGTTTGTGCATTTACAATATTCATTGATTTTTGCCATTGAAAAACGTCCAGAAATGATTGAAGCTACTGACTGAATGAAAGGAGCTGGCATCTCACTCTCTTTGAATCTTCTTTATCATGCTAAGAGGAGCAGGAAAAAGCAAAAAATTTCAGAATTGCACCTTGCAATGCGGAGAAATTACTGTTTGTGCATTTACAATATTCATTGATTTTTGCGATTGAAAAACATCATGTTATTCATATACCAGAAATGATTGAAGCTACTGACTGAATGAAAGGAGCTGGCATCTCACTCTCTTTGAATCTTCTTTATCATGCTAAGAGGAGCAGGAAAAAGTAAAAAATTTCAGAATTGCACCTTGCAATGCGGAGAAATTACTGTTTGTGCATTTACAATATTCATTGATTTTTGCCATTGAAAAACGTCCAGAAATGATTGAAGCTACTGACTGAATGAAAGGAGCTGGCATCTCACTCTCTTTGAATCTTCTTTATCATGCTAAGAGGAGCAGGAAAAAGCAAAAAAATTCAGAATTGCACCTTGCAATGCGGAGAAATTACTGTTTGTGCATTTACAATATTCATTGATTTTTGCTATTGAAAAACATCATGTTATTCATATACCAGAAATGATTGAAGCTACTGACTGAATGAAAGGAGCTGGCATCTCACTCTCTTTGAATCTTCTTTATCATGCTAAGAGGAGCAGGAAAAAGCAAAAAATTTCAGAATTGCACCTTGCAATGCGGAGAAATTACAGTTTGTGCATTTACAATATTCATTGATTTTTGCCATTGAAAAACGTCCAGAAATGATTGAAGCTACTGACTGAATGAAAGGAGCTGGCATCTCACTCTCTTTGAATCTTCTTTATCATGCTAAGAGGAGCAGGAAAAAGCAAAAAATTTCAGAATTTCACCTTGCAATGCGGAGAAATTACTGTTTGTGCATTTACAATATTCATTGATTTTTGCCATTGAAAAGGGTCCAGAAATAATTGAAGGTACTGACTGAATGAAAGGAGCTGGCATCTCACTCTCTTTGAATCTTCTTTATCATGCTAAGAGGAGCAGGAAAAAGCAAAAAATTTCAGAATTGCACCTTGCAATGCGGAGAAATTACTGTTTGTGCATTTACAATATTCATTGATTTTTGCCATTGAAAAACGTCCAGAAATGATTGAAGCTACTGACTGAATGAAAGGAGCTGGCATCTCACTCTCTTTGAATCTTCTTTATCATGCTAAGAGGAGCAGGAAAAAGCAAAAAATTTCAGAATTGCACCTTGCAATGCGGAGAAATTACTGTTTGTGCATTTACAATATTCATTGATTTTTGCGATTGAAAAACATCATGTTATTCATATACCAGAAATGATTGAAGCTACTGACTGAATGAAAGGAGCTGGCATCTCACTCTCTTTGAATCTTCTTTATCATGCTAAGAGGAGCAGGAAAAAGTAAAAAATTTCAGAATTGCACCTTGCAATGCGGAGAAATTACTGTTTGTGCATTTACAATATTCAATGATTTTTGCCATTGAAAAACGTCCAGAAATGATTGAAGCTACTGACTGAATGAAAGGAGCTGGCATCTCACTCTCTTTGAATCTTCTTTATCATGCTAAGAGGAGCAGGAAAAAGCAAAAAATTTCAGAATTGCACCTTGCAATGCAGAGAAATTACTGTTTGTGCATTTACAATATTCATTGATTTTTGCCATTGAAAAATGTCCAGAAATGATTGAAGCTACTGACTGAATGAAAGGAGCTGGCATCTCACTCTCTTTGAATCTTCTTTATCATGCTAAGAGGAGCAGGAAAAAGCAAAAAATTTCAGAATTGCACATTGCAATGCGGAGAAATTACTGTTTGTGCATTTACAATATTCATTGATTTTTGCCATTGAAAAACGTCCAGAAATGATTGAAGCTACTGACTGAATGAAAGGAGCTGGCATCTCACTCTCTTTGAATCTTCTTTATCATGCTAAGAGGAGCAGGAAAAAGCAAAAAATTTCAGAATTGCACCTTGCAATGCGGAGAAATTACTGTTTGTGCATTTACAATATTCATTGATTTTTGCCATTGAAAAACGTCCAGAAATGATTGAAGCTACTGACTGAATGAAAGGAGCTGGCATCTCACTCTCTTTGAATCTTCTTTATCATGCTAAGAGGAGCAGGAAAAAGCAAAAAATTTCAGAATTGCACCTTGCAATGCGGAGAAATTACTGTTTGTGCATTTACAATATTCATTGATTTTTGCCATTGAAAAATGTCCAGAAATGATTGAAGCTACTGACTGAATGAAAGGAGCTGGCATCTCACTCTCTTTGAATCTTCTTTATCATGCTAAGAGGAGCAGGAAAAAGCAAAAAATTTCAGAATTGCACATTGCAATGCGGAGAAATTACTGTTTGTGCATTTACAATATTCATTGATTTTTGCCATTGAAAAACGTCCAGAAATGATTGAAGCTACTGACTGAATGAAAGGAGCTGGCATCTCACTCTCTTTGAATCTTCTTTATCATGCTAAGAGGAGCAGGAAAAAGCAAAAAATTTCAGAATTGCACCTTGCAATGCGGAGAAATTACTGTTTGTGCATTTACAATATTCATTGATTTTTGCTATTGAAAAACATCATGTTATTCATATACCAGAAATGATTGAAGCTACTGACTGAATGAAAGGAGCTGGCATCTCACTCTCTTTGAATCTTCTTTATCATGCTAAGAGGAGCAGGAAAAAGCAAAAAATTTCAGAATTGCACCTTGCAATGCGGAGAAATTACAGTTTGTGCATTTACAATATTCATTGATTTTTGCCATTGAAAAACGTCCAGAAATGATTGAAGCTACTGACTGAATGAAAGAAGCTGGCATCTCACTCTCTTTGAATCTTCTTTATCATGCTAAGAGGAGCAGGAAAAAGCAAAAAATTTCAGAATTGCACCTTGCAATGCGGAGAAATTACTGTTTGTGCATTTACAATATTCATTGATTTTTGCCATTGAAAAACGTCCAGAAATGATTGAAGGTACTGACTGAATGAAAGGAGCTGGCATCTCGCTCTCTTTGAATCTTCTTTATCATGCTAAGAGGAGCAGGAAAAAGCAAAAAATTTCAGAATTGCACCTTGCAATGCGGAGAAATTACTGTTTGTGCATTTACAATATTCATTGATTTTTGCCATTGAAAAACGTCCAGAAATGATTGAAGCTACTGACTGAATGAAAGGAGCTGGCATCTCACTCTCTTTGAATCTTCTTTATCATGCTAAGAGGAGCAGGAAAAAGCAAAAAATTTCAGAATTGCACCTTGCAATGCGGAGAAATTACTGTTTGTGCATTTACAATATTCATTGATTTTTGCCATTGAAAAATGTCCAGAAATGATTGAAGCTACTGACTGAATGAAAGGAGCTGGCATCTCACTCTCTTTGAATCTTCTTTATCATGCTAAGAGGAGCAGGAAAAAGCAAAAAATTTCAGAATTGCGCCTTGCAATGCGGAGAAATTACTGTTTGTGCATTTACAAAATTCATTGATTTTTGCCATTGAAAAACATCATGTTATTCATATACCAGAAATGATTGAAGCTACTGACTGAAGGAAAGGATATGGCATCTCACTCTCTTTGAATCTTCTTTATCATGCTTAGAGGAGCAGGAAAAAGCAAAAAAATTCAGAATTGCACCTTGCAATGCGGAGAAATTACTGTTTGTGCATTTACAATATTCATTGATTTTTGCCATTGAAAAACGTCCAGAAATGATTGAAGCTACTGACTGAATGAAAGGAGCTGGCATCTCACTCTCTTTGAATCTTCTTTATCATGCTAAGAGGAGCAGGAAAAAGCAAAAAATTTCAGAATTGCACCTTGCAATGCGGAGAAATTACTGTTTGTGCATTTACAATATTCATTGATTTTTGCGATTGAAAAACATCATGTTATTCATATACCAGAAATGATTGAAGCTACTGACTGAATGAAAGGAGCTGGCATCTCACTCTCTTTGAATCTTCTTTATCATGCTAAGAGGAGCAGGAAAAAGTAAAAAATTTCAGAATTGCACCTTGCAATGCGGAGAAATTACTGTTTGTGCATTTACAATATTCATTGATTTTTGCCATTGAAAAACGTCCAGAAATGATTGAAGCTACTGACTGAATGAAAGGAGCTGGCATCTCACTCTCTTTGAATCTTCTTTATCATGCTAAGAGGAGCAGGAAAAAGCAAAAAAATTCAGAATTGCACCTTGCAATGCGGAGAAATTACTGTTTGTGCATTTACAATATTCATTGATTTTTGCTATTGAAAAACATCATGTTATTCATATACCAGAAATGATTGAAGCTACTGACTGAATGAAAGGAGCTGGCATCTCACTCTCTTTGAATCTTCTTTATCATGCTAAGAGGAGCAGGAAAAAGCAAAAAATTTCAGAATTGCACCTTGCAATGCGGAGAAATTACAGTTTGTGCATTTACAATATTCATTGATTTTTGCCATTGAAAAACGTCCAGAAATGATTGAAGCTACTGACTGAATGAAAGGAGCTGGCATCTCACTCTCTTTGAATCTTCTTTATCATGCTAAGAGGAGCAGGAAAAAGCAAAAAATTTCAGAATTGCACCTTGCAATGCGGAGAAATTACTGTTTGTGCATTTACAATATTCATTGATTTTTGCCATTGAAAAAGGTCCAGAAATAATTGAAGGTACTGACTGAATGAAAGGAGCTGGCATCTCACTCTCTTTGAATCTTCTTTATCATGCTAAGAGGAGCAGGAAAAAGCAAAAAATTTCAGAATTGCACCTTGCAATGCGGAGAAATTACTGTTTGTGCATTTACAATATTCATTGATTTTTGCCATTGAAAAACGTCCAGAAATGATTGTAGCTACTGACTGAATGAAAGGAGCTGGCATCTCACTCTCTTTGAATCTTCTTTATCATGCTAAGAGGAGCAGGAAAAAGCAAAAAATTTCAGAATTGCACCTTGCAATGCGGAGAAATTACTGTTTGTGCATTTACAATATTCATTGATTTTTGCCATTGAAAAATGTCCAGAAATGATTGAAGCTACTGACTGAATGAAAGGAGCTGGCATCTCACTCTCTTTGAATCTTCTTTATCATGCTAAGAGGAGCAGGAAAAAGCAAAAAATTTCAGAATTGCGCCTTGCAATGCGGAGAAATTACTGTTTGTGCATTTACAAAATTCATTGATTTTTGCCATTGAAAAACATCATGTTATTCATATACCAGAAATGATTGAAGCTACTGACTGAAGGAAAGGATCTGGCATCTCACTCTCTTTGAATCTTCTTTATCATGCTTAGAGGAGCAGGAAAAAGCAAAAAATTTCAGAATTGCACCTTGCAATGTGGAGAAATTACTGTTTGTGCATTTACAATATTCATTGATTTTTGCCATTGAAAAACGTCCAGAAATGATTGAAGCTACTGACTGAATGAAAGGAGCTGGCATCCCACTCTCTTTGAATCTTCTTTATCATGCTAAGAGGAGCAGGAAAAAGCAAAAAATTTCAGAATTGCACCTTGCAATGCGGAGAAATTACTGTTTGTGCATTTACAATATTCATTGATTTTTGCGATTGAAAAACATCATGTTATTCATATACCAGAAATGATTGAAGCTACTGACTGAATGAAAGGAGCTGGCATCTCACTCTCTTTGAATCTTCTTTATCATGCTAAGAGGAGCAGGAAAAAGTAAAAAATTTCAGAATTGCACCTTGCAATGCGGAGAAATTACTGTTCGTGCATTTACAATATTCAATGATTTTTGCCATTAAAAAACGTCCAGAAATGATTGAAGCTACTGACTGAATGAAAGGAGCTGGCATCTCACTCTCTTTGAATCTTGTTTATCATGCTAAGAGGAGCAGGAAAAAGCAAAAAATTTCAGAATTGCACCTTGCAATGCGGAGAAATTACTGTTTGTGCATTTACAATATTCATTGATTTTTGCCATTGAAAAACGTCCAGAAATGATTGAAGCTACTGACTGAATGAAAGGAGCTGGCATCTCACTCTCTTTGAATCTTCTTTATCATGCTAAGAGGAGCAGGAAAAAGCAAAAAATTTCAGAATTGCACCTTGCAATGCGGAGAAATTACTGTTTGTGCATTTACAATATTCATTGATTTTTGCCATTGAAAAACATCATGTTATTCATATACCAGAAATGATTGAAGCTACTGACTGAATGAAAGGAGCTGGCATCTCACTCTCTTTGAATCTTCTTTATCATGCTAAGAGGAGCAGGAAAAAGTAAAAAATTTCAGAATTGCACCTTGCAATGCGGAGAAATTACTGTTTGTGCATTTATAATATTCAATGATTTTTGCCATTGAAAAACGTCCAGAAATGATTGAAGCTACTGACTGAACGAAAGGAGCTGGCATCTCACTCTCTTTGAATCTTCTTTATCATGCTAAGAGGAGCAGGAAAAAGCAAAAAATTTCAGAATTGCACCTTGCAATGCGGAGAAATTACTGTTTGTGCATTTACAATATTCATTGATTTTTGCCATTGAAAAACATCATGTTATTCATGTACCAGAAATGTTTGAAGCTACTGACTGAATGAAAGGAGCTGGCATCTCACTCTCTTTGAATCTTCTTTATCATGCTAAGAGGAGCAGGAAAAAGCAAAAAATTTCAGAATTGCACATTGCAATGCGGAGAAATTACTGTTTGTGCATTTACAATATTCATTGATTTTTGCCATTGAAAAACGTCCAGAAATGATTGAAGCTACTGACTGAATGAAAGGAGCTGGCATCTCACTCTCTTTGAATCTTCTTTATCATGCTAAGAGGAGCAGGAAAAAGCAAAAAATTTCAGAATTGCACCTTGCAATGCGGAGAAATTACTGTTTGTGCATTTACAATATTCATTGATTTTTGCCATTGAAAAACGTCCAGAAATGATTGAAGCTACTGACTGAATGAAAGGAGCTGGCATCTCACTCTCTTTGAATCTTCTTTATCATGCTAAGAGGAGCAGGAAAAAGCAAAAAATTTCAGAATTGCACCTTGCAATGCGGAGAAATTACTGTTTGTGCATTTACAATATTCATTGATTTTTGCCATTGAAAAATGTCCAGAAATGATTGAAGCTACTGACTGAATGAAAGGAGCTGGCATCTCACTCTCTTTGAATCTTCTTTATCATGCTAAGAGGAGCAGGAAAAAGCAAAAAATTTCAGAATTGCGCCTTGCAATGCGGAGAAATTACTGTTTGTGCATTTACAAAATTCATTGATTTTTGCCATTGAAAAACATCATGTTATTCATATACCAGAAATGATTGAAGCTACTGACTGAAGGAAAGGATCTGGCATCTCACTCTCTTTGAATCTTCTTTATCATGCTAAGAGGAGCAGGAAAAAGCAAAAAATTTCAGAATTGCACCTTGCAATGCGGAGAAATTACTGTTTGTGCATTTACAATATTCATTGATTTTTGCCATTGAAAAACGTCCAGAAATGATTGAAGCTACTGACTGAATGAAAGGAGCTGGCATCTCACTCTCTTTGAATCTTCTTTATCATGCTAAGAGGAGCAGGAAAAAGCAAAAAATTTCAGAATTGCACCTTGCAATGCGGAGAAATTACTGTTTGTGCATTTACAATATTCTTTGATTTTTGCCATTGAAAAACGTCCAGAAATGATTGAAGCTACTGACTGAATGAAAGGAGCTGGCATCTCAATCTCTTTGAATCTTCTTTATCATGCTAAGAGGAGCAGGAAAAAGCAAAAAATTTCAGAATTGCACCTTGCAATGCGGAGAAATGACTGTTTGTGCATTTACAATATTCATTGATTTTTGCCATTGAAAAATGTCCAGAAATGATTGAAGCTACTGACTGAATGAAAGGAGCTGGCATCTCACTCTCTTTGAATCTTCTTTATCATGCTAAGAGGAGCAGGAAAAAGCAAAAAATTTCAGAATTGCGCCTTGCAATGCGGAGAAATTACTGTTTGTGCATTTACAAAATTCATTGATTTTTGCCATTGAAAAACATCATGTTATTCATATACCAGAAATGATTGAAGCTACTGACTGAAGGAAAGGATCTGGCATCTCACTCTCTTTGAATCTTCTTTATCATGCTAAGAGGAGCAGGAAAAAGCAAAAAGTTTCAGAATTGCACTTTGCAATGCGGAGAAATTACTGTTTGTGCATTTACAATATTCATTGGTTTTTGCCATTGAAAAACGTCCAGAAATGATTGAAGCTACTGACTGAATGAAAGGAGCTGGCATCTCACTCTCTTTGAATCTTCTTTATCATGCTAAGAGGAGCAGGAAAAAGCAAAAAATTTCAGAATTGCACCTTGCAATGCGGAGAAATTACTGTTTGTGCATTTACAATATTCATTGATTTTTGCGATTGAAAAACATCATGTTATTCATATACCAGAAATGATTGAAGCTACTGACTGAATGAAAGGAGCTGGCATCTCACTCTCTTTGAATCTTCTTTATCATGCTAAGAGGAGCAGGAAAAAGTAAAAAATTTCAGAATTGCACCTTGCAATGCGGAGAAATTACTGATTGTGCATTTACAATATTCAATGATTTTTGCCATTGAAAAACGTCCAGAAATGATTAAAGCTACTGACTGAATGAAAGGAGCTGGCATCTCACTCTCTTTGAATCTTCTTTATCATGCTAAGAGGAGCAGGAAAAAGCAAAAAATTTCAGAATTGCACCTTGCATTGCGGAGAAATTACTGTTTGTGCATTTACAATATTCATTGATTTTTGCCATTGAAAAACGTCCAGAAATGATTGAAGCTACTGACTGAATGAAAGGAGCTGGCATCTCATTCTCTTTGAATCTTCTTTATCATGCTAAGAGGAGCAGGAAAAAGCAAAAAATTTCAGAATTGCACCTTGCAATGCGGAGAAATTACTGTTTGTGCATTTACAATATTCATTGATTTTTGCCATTGAAAAACATCATGTTATTCATATACCAGAAATGATTGAAGCTACTGACTGAATGAAAGGAGCTGGCATCTCACTCTCTTTGAATCTTCTTTATCATGCTAAGAGGAGCAGGAAAAAGTAAAAAATTTCAGAATTGCGCCTTGCAATGCGGAGAAATTACTGTTTGTGCATTTACAAAATTCATTGATTTTTGCCATTGAAAAACATCATGTTATTCATATACCAGAAATGATTGAAGCTACTGACTGAAGGAAAGGATCTGGCATCTCACTCTCTTTGAATCTTCTTTATCATGCTTAGAGGAGCAGGAAAAAGCAAAGAATTTCAGAATTGCACCTTGCAATGCGGAGAAATTACTGTTTGTGCATTTACAATATTCATTGATTTTTGCCATTGAAAAACGTCCAGAAATGATTGAAGCTACTGACTGAATGAAAGGAGCTGGCATCTCACTCTCTTTGAATCTTCTTTATCATGCTAAGAGGAGCAGGAAAAAGCAAAAAATTTCAGAATTGCACCTTGCAATGCGGAGAAATTACTGTTTGTGCATTTACAATATTCATTGATTTTTGCGATTGAAAAACATCATGTTATTCATATACCAGAAATGATTGAAGCTACTGACTGAATGACAGGAGCTGGCATCTCACTCTCTTTGAATCTTCTTTATCATGCTAAGAGGAGCAGGAAAAAGTAAAAAATTTCAGAATTGCACCTTGCAATGCGGAGAAATTACTGTTTGTGCATTTACAATATTCATTGATTTTTGCCATTGAAAAACGTCCAGAAATGATTGAAGCTACTGACTGAATGAAAGGAGCTGGCATCTCACTCTCTTTGAATCTTCTTTATCATGCTAAGAGGAGCAGGAAAAAGCAAAAAATTTCAGAATTGCACCTTGCAATGCGGAGAAATTACTGTTTGTGCATTTACAATATTCATTGATTTTTGCTATTGAAAAACATCATGTTATTCATATACCAGAAATGATTGAAGCTACTGACTGAATGAAAGGAGCTGGCATCTCACTCTCTTTGAATCTTCTTTATCATGCTAAGAGGAGCAGGAAAAAGCAAAAAATTTCAGAATTGCACCTTGCAATGCGGAGAAATTACAGTTTGTGCATTTACAATATTCATTGATTTTTGCCATTGAAAAACGTCCAGAAATGATTGAAGCTACTGACTGAATGAAAGGAGCTGGCATCTCACTCTCTTTGAATCTTCTTTATCATGCTAAGAGGAGCAGGAAAAAGCAAAAAATTTCAGAATTGCACCTTGCAATGCGGAGAAATTACTGTTTGTGCATTTACAATATTCATTGATTTTTGCGATTGAAAAACATCATGTTATTCATATACCAGAAATGATTGAAGCTACTGACTGAATGAAAGGAGCTGGCATCTCACTCTCTTTGAATCTTCTTTATCATGCTAAGAGGAGCAGGAAAAAGTAAAAAATTTCAGAATTGCACCTTGCAATGCGGAGAAATTACTGTTTGTGCATTTACAATATTCAATGATTTTTGCCATTGAAAAACGTCCAGAAATGATTGAAGCTACTGACTGAATGAAAGGAGCTGGCATCTCACTCTCTTTGAATCTTGTTTATCATGCTAAGAGGAGCAGGAAAAAGCAAAAAATTTCAGAATTGCACCTTGCAATGCGGAGAAATTACTGTTTGTGCATTTACAATATTCATTGATTTTTGCCATTGAAAAACATCATGTTATTCATATACCAGAAATGATTGAAGCTACTGACTGAATGAAAGGAGCTGGCATCTCACTCTCTTTGAATCTTCTTTATCATGCTAAGAGGAGCAGGAAAAAGTAAAAAATTTCAGAATTGCGCCTTGCAATGCGGAGAAATTACTGTTTGTGCATTTACAAAATTCATTGATTTTTGCCATTGAAAAACATCATGTTATTCATATACCAGAAATGATTGAAGCTACTGACTGAAGGAAAGGATCTGGCATCTCACTCTCTTTGAATCTTCTTTATCATGCTTAGAGGAGCAGGAAAAAGCAAAGAATTTCAGAATTGCACCTTGCAATGCGGAGAAATTACTGTTTGTGCATTTACAATATTCATTGATTTTTGCCATTGAAAAACGTCCAGAAATGATTGAAGCTACTGACTGAATGAAAGGAGCTGGCATCTCATTCTCTTTGAATCTTCTTTATCATGCTAAGAGGAGCAGGAAAAAGCAAAAAATTTCAGAATTGCACCTTGCAATGCGGAGAAATTACTGTTTGTGCATTTACAATATTCATTGATTTTTGCCATTGAAAAACATCATGTTATTCATATACCAGAAATGATTGAAGCTACTGACTGAATGAAAGGAGCTGGCATCTCACTCTCTTTGAATCTTCTTTATCATGCTAAGAGGAGCAGGAAAAAGTAAAAAATTTCAGAATTGCGCCTTGCAATGCGGAGAAATTACTGTTTGTGCATTTACAAAATTCATTGATTTTTGCCATTGAAAAACATCATGTTATTCATATACCAGAAATGATTGAAGCTACTGACTGAAGGAAAGGATCTGGCATCTCACTCTCTTTGAATCTTCTTTATCATGCTTAGAGGAGCAGGAAAAAGCAAAGAATTTCAGAATTGCACCTTGCAATGCGGAGAAATTACTGTTTGTGCATTTACAATATTCATTGATTTTTGCCATTGAAAAACGTCCAGAAATGATTGAAGCTACTGACTGAATGAAAGGAGCTGGCATCTCACTCTCTTTGAATCTTCTTTATCATGCTAAGAGGAGCAGGAAAAAGCAAAAAATTTCAGAATTGCACCTTGCAATGCGGAGAAATTACTGTTTGTGCATTTACAATATTCATTGATTTTTGCGATTGAAAAACATCATGTTATTCATATACCAGAAATGATTGAAGCTACTGACTGAATGAAAGGAGCTGGCATCTCACTCTCTTTGAATCTTCTTTATCATGCTAAGAGGAGCAGGAAAAAGTAAAAAATTTCAGAATTGCACCTTGCAATGCGGAGAAATTACTGTTTGTGCATTTACAATATTCATTGATTTTTGCCATTGAAAAACGTCCAGAAATGATTGAAGCTACTGACTGAATGAAAGGAGCTGGCATCTCACTCTCTTTGAATCTTCTTTATCATGCTAAGAGGAGCAGGAAAAAGCAAAAAATTTCAGAATTGCACCTTGCAATGCGGAGAAATTACTGTTTGTGCATTTACAATATTCATTGATTTTTGCTATTGAAAAACATCATGTTATTCATATACCAGAAATGATTGAAGCTACTGACTGAATGAAAGGAGCTGGCATCTCACTCTCTTTGAATCTTCTTTATCATGCTAAGAGGAGCAGGAAAAAGCAAAAAATTTCAGAATTGCACCTTGCAATGCGGAGAAATTACTGTTTGTGCATTTACAATATTCATTGATTTTTGCCATTGAAAAACGTCCAGAAATGATTGAAGGTACTGACTGAATGAAAGGAGCTGGCATCTCACTCTCTTTGAATCTTCTTTATCATGCTAAGAGGAGCAGGAAAAAGCAAAAAATTTCAGAATTGCACCTTGCAATGCGGAGAAATTACTGTTTGTGCATTTACAATATTCATTGATTTTTGCCATTGAAAAACGTCCAGAAATGATTGAAGCTACTGACTGAATGAAAGGAGCTGGCATCTCACTCTCTTTGAATCTTCTTTATCATGCTAAGAGGAGCAGGAAAAAGCAAAAAATTTCAGAATTGCACCTTGCAATGCGGAGAAATTACTGTTTGTGCATTTACAATATTCATTGATTTTTGCCATTGAAAAATGTCCAGAAATGATTGAAGCTACTGACTGAATGAAAGGAGCTGGCATCTCACTCTCTTTGAATCTTCTTTATCATGCTAAGAGGAGCAGGAAAAAGCAAAAAATTTCAGAATTGCGCCTTGCAATGCGGAGAAATTACTGTTTGTGCATTTACAAAATTCATTGATTTTTGCCATTGAAAAACATCATGTTATTCATATACCAGAAATGATTGAAGCTACTGACTGAAGGAAAGGATCTGGCATCTCACTCTCTTTGAATCTTCTTTATCATGCTTAGAGGAGCAGGAAAAAGCAAAAAATTTCAGAATTGCACCTTGCAATGCGGAGAAATTACTGTTTGTGCATTTACAATATTCATTGATTTTTGCCATTGAAAAACGTCCAGAAATGATTGAAGCTACTGACTGAATGAAAGGAGCTGGCATCTCACTCTCTTTGAATCTTCTTTATCATGCTAAGAGGAGCAGGAAAAAGCAAAAAATTTCAGAATTGCACCTTGCAATGCGGAGAAATTACTGTTTGTGCATTTACAATATTCATTGATTTTTGCGATTGAAAAACATCATGTTATTCATATACCAGAAATGATTGAAGCTACTGACTGAATGAAAGGAGCTGGCATCTCACTCTCTTTGAATCTTCTTTATCATGCTAAGAGGAGCAGGAAAAAGTAAAAAATTTCAGAATTGCACCTTGCAATGCGGAGAAATTACTGTTTGTGCATTTACAATATTCATTGATTTTTGCCATTGAAAAACGTCCAGAAATGATTGAAGCTACTGACTGAATGAAAGGAGCTGGCATCTCACTCTCTTTGAATCTTCTTTATCATGCTAAGAGGAGCAGGAAAAAGCAAAAAATTTCAGAATTGCACCTTGCAATGCGGAGAAATTACTGTTTGTGCATTTACAATATTCATTGATTTTTGCTATTGAAAAACATCATGTTATTCATATACCAGAAATGATTGAAGCTACTGACTGAATGAAAGGAGCTGGCATCTCACTCTCTTTGAATCTTCTTTATCATGCTAAGAGGAGCAGGAAAAAGCAAAAAATTTCAGAATTGCACCTTGCAATGCGGAGAAATTACTGTTTGTGCATTTACAATATTCATTGATTTTTGCCATTGAAAAACGTCCAGAAATGATTGAAGGTACTGACTGAATGAAAGGAGCTGGCATCTCACTCTCTTTGAATCTTCTTTATCATGCTAAGAGGAGCAGGAAAAAGCAAAAAATTTCAGAATTGCACCTTGCAATGCGGAGAAATTACTGTTTGTGCATTTACAATATTCATTGATTTTTGCCATTGAAAAACGTCCAGAAATGATTGAAGCTACTGACTGAATGAAAGGAGCTGGCATCTCACTCTCTTTGAATCTTCTTTATCATGCTAAGAGGAGCAGGAAAAAGCAAAAAATTTCAGAATTGCACCTTGCAATGCGGAGAAATTACTGTTTGTGCATTTACAATATTCATTGATTTTTGCCATTGAAAAATGTCCAGAAATGATTGAAGCTACTGACTGAATGAAAGGAGCTGGCATCTCACTCTCTTTGAATCTTCTTTATCATGCTAAGAGGAGCAGGAAAAAGCAAAAAATTTCAGAATTGCGCCTTGCAATGCGGAGAAATTACTGTTTGTGCATTTACAAAATTCATTGATTTTTGCCATTGAAAAACATCATGTTATTCATATACCAGAAATGATTGAAGCTACTGACTGAAGGAAAGGATCTGGCATCTCACTCTCTTTGAATCTTCTTTATCATGCTTAGAGGAGCAGGAAAAAGCAAAAAATTTCAGAATTGCACCTTGCAATGCGGAGAAATTACTGTTTGTGCATTTACAATATTCATTGATTTTTGCCATTGAAAAACGTCCAGAAATGATTGAAGCTACTGACTGAATGAAAGGAGCTGGCATCTCACTCTCTTTGAATCTTCTTTATCATGCTAAGAGGAGCAGGAAAAAGCAAAAAATTTCAGAATTGCACCTTGCAATGCGGAGAAATTACTGTTTGTGCATTTACAATATTCATTGATTTTTGCGATTGAAAAACATCATGTTATTCATATACCAGAAATGATTGAAGCTACTGACTGAATGAAAGGAGCTGGCATCTCACTCTCTTTGAATCTTCTTTATCATGCTAAGAGGAGCAGGAAAAAGTAAAAAATTTCAGAATTGCACCTTGCAATGCGGAGAAATTACTGTTTGTGCATTTACAATATTCAATGATTTTTGCCATTGAAAAACGTCCAGAAATGATTGAAGCTACTGACTGAATGAAAGGAGCTGGCATCTCACTCTCTTTGAATCTTGTTTATCATGCTAAGAGGAGCAGGAAAAAGCAAAAAATTTCAGAATTGCACCTTGCAATGCGGAGAAATTACTGTTTGTGCATTTACAATATTCATTGATTTTTGCCATTGAAAAACGTCCAGAAATGATTGAAGCTACTGACTGAATGAAAGGAGCTGGCATCTCACTCTCTTTGAATCTTCTTTATCATGCTAAGAGGAGCAGGAAAAAGCAAAAAATTTCAGAATTGCACCTTGCAATGCGGAGAAATTACTGTTTGTGCATTTACAATATTCATTGATTTTTGCCATTGAAAAACATCATGTTATTCATATACCAGAAATGATTGAAGCTACTGACTGAATGAAAGGAGCTGGCATCTCACTCTCTTTGAATCTTCTTTATCATGCTAAGAGGAGCAGGAAAAAGTAAAAAATTTCAGAATTGCACCTTGCAATGCGGAGAAATTACTGTTTGTGCATTTATAATATTCAATGATTTTTGCCATTGAAAAACGTCCAGAAATGATTGAAGCTACTGACTGAACGAAAGGAGCTGGCATCTCACTCTCTTTGAATCTTCTTTATCATGCTAAGAGGAGCAGGAAAAAGCAAAAAATTTCAGAATTGCACCTTGCAATGCGGAGAAATTACTGTTTGTGCATTTACAATATTCATTGATTTTTGCCATTGAAAAACATCATGTTATTCATGTACCAGAAATGTTTGAAGCTACTGACTGAATGAAAGGAGCTGGCATCTCACTCTCTTTGAATCTTCTTTATCATGCTAAGAGGAGCAGGAAAAAGCAAAAAATTTCAGAATTGCACATTGCAATGCGGAGAAATTACTGTTTGTGCATTTACAATATTCATTGATTTTTGCCATTGAAAAACGTCCAGAAATGATTGAAGCTACTGACTGAATGAAAGGAGCTGGCATCTCACTCTCTTTGAATCTTCTTTATCATGCTAAGAGGAGCAGGAAAAAGCAAAAAATTTCAGAATTGCACCTTGCAATGCGGAGAAATTACTGTTTGTGCATTTACAATATTCATTGATTTTTGCCATTGAAAAACGTCCAGAAATGATTGAAGCTACTGACTGAATGAAAGGAGCTGGCATCTCACTCTCTTTGAATCTTCTTTATCATGCTAAGAGGAGCAGGAAAAAGCAAAAAATTTCAGAATTGCACCTTGCAATGCGGAGAAATTACTGTTTGTGCATTTACAATATTCATTGATTTTTGCCATTGAAAAATGTCCAGAAATGATTGAAGCTACTGACTGAATGAAAGGAGCTGGCATCTCACTCTCTTTGAATCTTCTTTATCATGCTAAGAGGAGCAGGAAAAAGCAAAAAATTTCAGAATTGCGCCTTGCAATGCGGAGAAATTACTGTTTGTGCATTTACAAAATTCATTGATTTTTGCCATTGAAAAACATCATGTTATTCATATACCAGAAATGATTGAAGCTACTGACTGAAGGAAAGGATCTGGCATCTCACTCTCTTTGAATCTTCTTTATCATGCTAAGAGGAGCAGGAAAAAGCAAAAAATTTCAGAATTGCACCTTGCAATGCGGAGAAATTACTGTTTGTGCATTTACAATATTCATTGATTTTTGCCATTGAAAAACGTCCAGAAATGATTGAAGCTACTGACTGAATGAAAGGAGCTGGCATCTCACTCTCTTTGAATCTTCTTTATCATGCTAAGAGGAGCAGGAAAAAGCAAAAAATTTCAGAATTGCACCTTGCAATGCGGAGAAATTACTGTTTGTGCATTTACAATATTCATTGATTTTTGCCATTGAAAAACGTCCAGAAATGATTGAAGCTACTGACTGAATGAAAGGAGCTGGCATCTCACTCTCTTTGAATCTTCTTTATCATGCTAAGAGGAGCAGGAAAAAGCAAAAAATTTCAGAATTGCACCTTGCAATGCGGAGAAATTACTGTTTGTGCATTTACAATATTCATTGATTTTTGCCATTGAAAAATGTCCAGAAATGATTGAAGCTACTGACTGAATGAAAGGAGCTGGCATCTCACTCTCTTCGAATCTTCTTTATCATGCTAAGAGGAGCAGGAAAAAGCAAAAAATTTCAGAATTGCGCCTTGCAATGCGGAGAAATTACTGTTTGTGCATTTACAAAATTCATTGATTTTTGCCATTGAAAAACATCATGTTATTCATATACCAGAAATGATTGAAGCTACTGACTGAAGGAAAGGATCTGGCATCTCACTCTCTTTGAATCTTCTTTATCATGCTAAGAGGAGCAGGAAAAAGCAAAAAATTTCAGAATTGCACCTTGCAATGCGGAGAAATTACTGTTTGTGCATTTACAATATTCATTGGTTTTTGCCATTGAAAAACGTCCAGAAATGATTGAAGCTACTGACTGAATGAAAGGAGCTGGCCTCTCACTCTCTTTGAATCTTCTTTATCATGCTAAGAGGAGCAGGAAAAAGTAAAAAATTTCAGAATTGCACCTTGCAATGCGGAGAAATTAATGATTGTGCATTTACAATATTCAATGATTTTTGCCATTGAAAAACGTCCAGAAATGATTAAAGCTACTGACTGAATGAAAGGAGCTGGCATCTCACTCTCTTTGAATCTTCTTTATCATGCTAAGAGGAGCAGGAAAAAGCAAAAAATTTCAGAATTGCACCTTGCAATGCGGAGAAATTACTGTTTGTGCATTTACAATATTCATTGATTTTTGCCATTGAAAAACGTCCAGAAATGATTGAAGCTACTGACTGAATGAAAGGAGCTGGCATCTCACTCTCTTTGAATCTTCTTTATCATGCTAAGAGGAGCAGGAAAAAGCAAAAAATTTCAGAATTGCACCTTGCAATGCGGAGAAATTACTGTTTGTGCATTTACAATATTCATTGATTTTTGCCATTGAAAAACATCATGTTATTCATATACCAGAAATGATTGAAGCTACTGACTGAATGAAAGGAGCTGGCATCTCACTCTCTTTGAATCTTCTTTATCATGCTAAGAGGAGCAGGAAAAAGCAAAAAATTTCAGAATTGCACATTGCAATGCAGAGAAATTACTGTTTGTGCATTTACAATATTCATTGATTTTTGCCATTGAAAAACGTCCAGAAATGATTGAAGCTACTGACTGAATGAAAGGAGCTGACATCTCACTCTCTTTGAATCTTATTTATCATGCTAAGAGGAGCAGGAAAAAGCAAAAAATTTCAGAATTGCACCTTGCAATGCGGAGAAATTACTGTTTGTGCATTTACAATATTCATTGATTTTTGCCATTGAAAAACGTCCAGAAATGATTGAAGCTACTGACTGAATGAAAGGAGCTGGCATCTCATTCTCTTTGAATCTTCTTTATCATGCTAAGAGGAGCAGGAAAAAGCAAAAAATTTCAGAATTGCACCTTGCAATGCGGAGAAATTACTGTTTGTGCATTTACAATATTCATTGATTTTTGCCATTGAAAAACATGTTATTCATATACCAGAAATGTTTGAAGCTCCTGACTGAATGAAAGGAGCTGGCACCTCACTCTCTTTGAATCTTCTTTATCATGCTAAGAGGAGCAGGAAAAAGCAAAAAATTTCAGAATTGCACCTTGCAATGCGGAGAAATTACTGTTTGTGCATTTACAATATTCATTGATTTTTGCCATTGAAAAACGTCCAGAAATGATTGAAGCTACTGACTGAATGAAAGGAGCTGTCATCTCACTCTCTTTGAATCTTCTTTATCATGCTAAGAGGAGCAGGAAAAAGCAAAAAATTTCAGAATTGCACCTTGCAATGCGGAGAAATTACTGTTTGTGCATTTACAATATTCATTGATTTTTGCCATTGAAAAATGTCCAGAAATGATTGAAGCTACTGACTGAATGAAAGGAGCTGGCATCTCACTCTCTTTGAATCTTCTTTATCATGCTAAGAGGAGCAGGAAAATCAAAAAATTTCAGAATTGCGCCTTGCAATGCGGAGAAATTACTGTTTGTGCATTTACAAAATTCATTGATTTTTGCCATTGAAAAACATCATGTTATTCATATGCCAGAAATGATTGAAGCTACTGACTGAAGGAAAGGAGCTGGCATCTCACTCTCTTTGAATCTTCTTTATCATGCTAAGAGGAGCAGGAAAAAGCAAAAAATTTCAGAATTGCACCTTGCAATGCGGAGAAATTACTGTTTGTGCATTTACAATATTCATTGATTTTTGCCATTGAAAAACGTCCAGAAATGATTGAAGCTACTGACTGAATGAAAGGAGCTGGCATCTCACTCTCTTTGAATCTTCTTTATCATGCTAAGAGGAGCAGGAAAAAGCAAAAAATTTCAGAATTGCACCTTGCAATGCGGAGAAATTACTGTTTGTGCATTTACAATATTCATTGATTTTTGCCATTGAAAAACGTCCAGAAATGATTGAAGCTACTGACTGAATGAAAGGAGCTGGCATCTCACTCTCTTTGAATCTTCTTTATCATGCTAAGAGGAGCAGGAAAAAGCAAAAAATTTCAGAATTGCACCTTGCAATGCGGAGAAATTACTGTTTGTGCATTTACAATATTCATTGATTTTTGCCATTGAAAAACATGTTATTCATATACCAGAAATGTTTGAAGCTCCTGACTGAATGAAAGGAGCTGGCACCTCACTCTCTTTGAATCTTCTTTATCATGCTGAGAGGAGCAGGAAAAAGCAAAAAATTTCAGAATTGCACCTTGCAATGCGGAGAAATTACTGTTTGTGCATTTACAATATTCATTGATTTTTGCCATTGAAAAACGTCCAGAAATGATTGAAGCTACTGACTGAATGAAAGGAGCTGTCATCTCACTCTCTTTGAATCTTCTTTATCATGCTAAGAGGAGCAGGAAAAAGCAAAAAATTTCAGAATTGCACCTTGCAATGCGGAGAAATTACTGTTTGTGCATTTACAATATTCATTGATTTTTGCCATTGAAAAATGTTCAGAAATGATTGAAGCTACTGACTGAATGAAAGGAGCTGGCATCTCACTCTCTTTGAATCTTCTTTATCATGCTAAGATGAGCAGGAAAAAGCAAAAAATTTCAGAATTGCGCCTTGCAATGCAGAGAAATTACTGTTTGTGCATTTACAAAATTCATTGATTTTTGCCATTGAAAAACATCATGTTATTCATATGCCAGAAATGATTGAAGCTACTGACTGAAGGAAAGGAGCTGGCATCTCACTCTCTTTGAATCTTCTTTATCATGCTAAGAGGAGCAGGAAAAAGCAAAAAATTTCAGAATTGCACCTTGCAATGCGGAGAAATTACTGTTTGTGCATTTACAATATTCATTGATTTTTGCCATTGAAAAACGTCCAGAAATGATTGAAGCTACTGACTGAATGAAAGGAGCTGGCATCTCACTCTCTTTGAATCTTCTTTATCATGCTAAGAGGAGCAGGAAAAAGCAAAAAATTTCAGAATTGCACCTTGCAATGCGGAGAAATTACTGTTTGTGCATTTACAATATTCATTGATTTTTGCGATTGAAAAACATCATGTTATTCATATACCAGAAATGATTGAAGCTACTGACTGAATGAAAGGAGCTGGCATCTCACTCTCTTTGAATCTTCTTTATCATGCTAAGAGGAGCAGGAAAAAGTAAAAAATTTCAGAATTGCACCTTGCAATGCGGAGAAATTACTGTTTGTGCATTTACAATATTCACTGATTTTTGCCATTGAAAAACGTCCAGAAATGATTGAAGCTACTGACTGAACTAAAGGAGCTGGCATCTCACTCTCTTTGAATCTTCTTTATCATGCTAAGAGGAGCAGGAAAAAGCAAAAAATTTCAGAATTGCACCTTGCAATGCGGAGAAATTACTGTTTGTGCATTTACAATATTCATTGATTTTTGCCATTGAAAAACATCATGTTATTCATATACCAGAAATGTTTGAAGCTACTGACTGAATGAAAGGAGCTGGTATCTCACTCTCTTTGAATCTTCTTCACAATGCTAAGAGGAGCAGGAAAAAGCAAAAAATTTCAGAATTGCACCTTGCAATGCGGAGAAATTACTGTTTGTGCATTTACAATATTCATTGATTTTTGCCATTGAAAAACGTCCAGAAATGATTGAAGCTACTGACTGAATGAAAGGAGCTGGCATCTCACTCTCTTTGAATCTTCTTTATCATGCTAAGAGGAGCAGGAAAAAGCAAAAAATTTCAGAATTGCGCCTTGCAATGCGGAGAAATTACTGTTTGTGCATTTACAAAATTCATTGATTTTTGCCATTGAAAAACATCATGTTATTCATATGCCAGAAATGATTGAAGCTACTGACTGAAGGAAAGGAGCTGGCATCTCACTCTCTTTGAATCTTCTTTATCATGCTAAGAGGAGCAGGAAAAAGCAAAAAATTTCAGAATTGCACCTTGCAATGCGGAGAAATTACTGTTTGTGCATTTACAATATTCATTGATTTTTGCCATTGAAAAACATGTTATTCATATACCAGAAATGTTTGAAGCTCCTGACTGAATGACAGGACCTGGCACCTCACTCTCTTTGAATCTTCTTTATCATGCTGAGAGGAGCAGGAAAAAGCAAAAAATTTCAGAATTGCACCTTGCAATGCGGAGAAATTACTGTTTGTGCATTTACAATATTCATTGATTTTTGCCATTGAAAAACGTCCAGAAATGATTGAAGCTACTGACTGAATGAAAGGAGCTGTCATCTCACTCTCTTTGAATCTTCTTTATCATGCTAAGAGGAGCAGGAAAAAGCAAAAAATTTCAGAATTGCACCTTGCAATGCGGAGAAATTACTGTTTGTGCATTTACAATATTCATTGATTTTTGCCATTGAAAAATGTTCAGAAATGATTGAAGCTACTGACTGAATGAAAGGAGCTGGCATCTCACTCTCTTTGAATCTTCTTTATCATGCTAAGAGGAGCAGGAAAAAGCAAAAAATTTCAGAATTGCGCCTTGCAATGCGGAGAAATTACTGTTTGTGCATTTACAAAATTCATTGATTTTTGCCATTGAAAAACATCATGTTATTCATATGCCAGAAATGATTGAAGCTACTGACTGAAGGAAAGGAGCTGGCATCTCACTCTCTTTGAATCTTCTTTATCATGCTAAGAGGAGCAGGAAAAAGCAAAAAATTTCAGAATTGCACCTTGCAATGCGGAGAAATTACTGTTTGTGCATTTACAATATTCATTGGTTTTTGCCATTGAAAAACGTCCAGAAATGATTGAAGCTACTGACTGAATGAAAGGAGCTGGCCTCTCACTCTCTTTGAATCTTCTTTATCATGCTAAGAGGAGCAGGAAAAAGTAAAAAATTTCAGAATTGCACCTTGCAATGCGGAGAAATTACTGATTGTGCATTTACAATATTCAATGATTTTTGCCATTGAAAAACGTCCAGAAATGATTAAAGCTACTGACTGAATGAAAGGAGCTGGCATCTCACTCTCTTTGAATCTTCTTTATCATGCTAAGAGGAGCAGGAAAAAGCAAAAAATTTCAGAATTGCACCTTGCAATGCGGAGAAATTACTGTTTGTGCATTTACAATATTCATTGATTTTTGCCATTGAAAAACGTCCAGAAATGATTGAAGCTACTGACTGAATGAAAGGAGCTGGCATCTCACTCTCTTTGAATCTTCTTTATCATGCTAAGAGGAGCAGGAAAAAGCAAAAAATTTCAGAATTGCACCTTGCAATGCGGAGAAATTACTGTTTGTGCATTTACAATATTCATTGATTTTTGCCATTGAAAAACATCATGTTATTCATATACCAGAAATGATTGAAGCTACTGACTGAATGAAAGGAGCTGGCATCTCACTCTCTTTGAATCTTCTTTATCATGCTAAGAGGAGCAGGAAAAAGTAAAAAATTTCAGAATTGCACCTTGCAATGCGGAGAAATTACTGTTTGTGCATTTATAATATTCAATGATTTTTGCCATTGAAAAACGTCCAGAAATGATTGAAGCTACTGACTGAACGAAAGGAGCTGGCATCTCACTCTCTTTGAATCTTCTTTATCATGCTAAGTGGAGCAGAAAAAAGCAAAAAATTTCAGAATTGCACCTTGCAATGCGGAGAAATTACTGTTTGTGCATTTACAATATTCATTGATTTTTGCCATTGAAAAACATCATGTTATTCATATACCAGAAATGTTTGAAGCTACTGACTGAATGAAAGGAGCTGGCATCTCACTCTCTTTGAATCTTCTTTATCATGCTAAGAGGAGCAGGAAAAAGCAAAAAATTTCAGAATTGCACATTGCAATGCAGAGAAATTACTGTTTGTGCATTTACAATATTCATTGATTTTTGCCATTGAAAAACGTCCAGAAATGATTGAAGCTACTGACTGAATGAAAGGAGCTGGCATCTCACTCTCTTTGAATCTTCTTTATCATGCTAAGAGGAGCAGGAAAAAGCAAAAAATTTCAGAATTGCACCTTGCAATGCGGAGAAATTACTGTTTGTGCATTTACAATATTCATTGATTTTTGCCATTGAAAAACGTCCAGAAATGATTGAAGCTACTGACTGAATGAAAGGAGCTGGCATCTCATTCTCTTTGAATCTTCTTTATCATGCTAAGAGGAGCAGGAAAAAGCAAAAAATTTCAGAATTGCACCTTGCAATGCGGAGAAATTACTGTTTGTGCATTTACAATATTCATTGATTTTTGCCATTGAAAAACATGTTATTCATATACCAGAAATGTTTGAAGCTCCTGACTGAATGAAAGGAGCTGGCACCTCACTCTCTTTGAATCTTCTTTATCATGCTAAGAGGAGCAGGAAAAAGCAAAAAATTTCAGAATTGCACCTTGCAATGCGGAGAAATTACTGTTTGTGCATTTACAATATTCATTGATTTTTGCCATTGAAAAACGTCCAGAAATGATTGAAGCTACTGACTGAATGAAAGGAGCTGTCATCTCACTCTCTTTGAATCTTCTTTATCATGCTAAGAGGAGCAGGAAAAAGCAAAAAATTTCAGAATTGCACCTTGCAATGCGGAGAAATTACTGTTTGTGCATTTACAATATTCATTGATTTTTGCCATTGAAAAATGTCCAGAAATGATTGAAGCTACTGACTGAATGAAAGGAGCTGGCATCTCACTCTCTTTGAATCTTCTTTATCATGCTAAGAGGAGCAGGAAAAAGCAAAAAATTTCAGAATTGCGCCTTGCAATGCGGAGAAATTACTGTTTGTGCATTTACAAAATTCATTGATTTTTGCCATTGAAAAACATCATGTTATTCATATGCCAGAAATGATTGAAGCTACTGACTGAAGGAAAGGAGCTGGCATCTCACTCTCTTTGAATCTTCTTTATCATGCTAAGAGGAGCAGGAAAAAGCAAAAAATTTCAGAATTGCACCTTGCAATGCGGAGAAATTACTGTTTGTGCATTTACAATATTCATTGATTTTTGCCATTGAAAAACGTCCAGAAATGATTGAAGCTACTGACTGAATGAAAGGAGCTGGCATCTCACTCTCTTTGAATCTTCTTTATCATGCTAAGAGGAGCAGGAAAAAGCAAAAAATTTCAGAATTGCACCTTGCAATGCGGAGAAATTACTGTTTGTGCATTTACAATATTCATTGATTTTTGCCATTGAAAAACATGTTATTCATATACCAGAAATGTTTGAAGCTCCTGACTGAATGAAAGGAGCTGGCACCTCACTCTCTTTGAATCTTCTTTATCATGCTGAGAGGAGCAGGAAAAAGCAAAAAATTTCAGAATTGCACCTTGCAATGCGGAGAAATTACTGTTTGTGCATTTACAATATTCATTGATTTTTGCCATTGAAAAACGTCCAGAAATGATTGAAGCTACTGACTGAATGAAAGGAGCTGTCATCTCACTCTCTTTGAATCTTCTTTATCATGCTAAGAGGAGCAGGAAAAAGCAAAAAATTTCAGAATTGCACCTTGCAATGCGGAGAAATTACTGTTTGTGCATTTACAATATTCATTGATTTTTGCCATTGAAAAATGTTCAGAAATGATTGAAGCTACTGACTGAATGAAAGGAGCTGGCATCTCACTCTCTTTGAATCTTCTTTATCATGCTAAGATGAGCAGGAAAAAGCAAAAAATTTCAGAATTGCGCCTTGCAATGCGGAGAAATTACTGTTTGTGCATTTACAAAATTCATTGATTTTTGCCATTGAAAAACATCATGTTATTCATATGCCAGAAATGATTGAAGCTACTGACTGAAGGAAAGGAGCTGGCATCTCACTCTCTTTGAATCTTCTTTATCATGCTAAGAGGAGCAGGAAAAAGCAAAAAATTTCAGAATTGCACCTTGCAATGCGGAGAAATTACTGTTTGTGCATTTACAATATTCATTGATTTTTGCCATTGAAAAACGTCCAGAAATGATTGAAGCTACTGACTGAATGAAAGGAGCTGGCATCTCACTCTCTTTGAATCTTCTTTATCATGCTAAGAGGAGCAGGAAAAAGCAAAAAATTTCAGAATTGCACCTTGCAATGCGGAGAAATTACTGTTTGTGCATTTACAATATTCATTGATTTTTGCGATTGAAAAACATCATGTTATTCATATACCAGAAATGATTGAAGCTACTGACTGAATGAAAGGAGCTGGCATCTCACTCTCTTTGAATCTTCTTTATCATGCTAAGAGGAGCAGGAAAAAGTAAAAAATTTCAGAATTGCACCTTGCAATGCGGAGAAATTACTGTTTGTGCATTTACAATATTCACTGATTTTTGCCATTGAAAAACGTCCAGAAATGATTGAAGCTACTGACTGAACTAAAGGAGCTGGCATCTCACTCTCTTTGAATCTTCTTTATCATGCTAAGAGGAGCAGGAAAAAGCAAAAAATTTCAGAATTGCACCTTGCAATGCGGAGAAATTACTGTTTGTGCATTTACAATATTCATTGATTTTTGCCATTGAAAAACATCATGTTATTCATATACCAGAAATGTTTGAAGCTACTGACTGAATGAAAGGAGCTGGTATCTCACTCTCTTTGAATCTTCTTCACAATGCTAAGAGGAGCAGGAAAAAGCAAAAAATTTCAGAATTGCACCTTGCAATGCGGAGAAATTACTGTTTGTGCATTTACAATATTCATTGATTTTTGCCATTGAAAAACGTCCAGAAATGATTGAAGCTACTGACTGAATGAAAGGAGCTGGCATCTCACTCTCTTTGAATCTTCTTTATCATGCTAAGAGGAGCAGGAAAAAGCAAAAAATTTCAGAATTGCGCCTTGCAATGCGGAGAAATTACTGTTTGTGCATTTACAAAATTCATTGATTTTTGCCATTGAAAAACATCATGTTATTCATATGCCAGAAATGATTGAAGCTACTGACTGAAGGAAAGGAGCTGGCATCTCACTCTCTTTGAATCTTCTTTATCATGCTAAGAGGAGCAGGAAAAAGCAAAAAATTTCAGAATTGCACCTTGCAATGCGGAGAAATTACTGTTTGTGCATTTACAATATTCATTGATTTTTGCCATTGAAAAACGTCCAGAAATGATTGAAGCTACTGACTGAATGAAAGGAGCTGGCATCTCACTCTCTTTGAATCTTCTTTATCATGCTAAGAGGAGCAGGAAAAAGCAAAAAATTTCAGAATTGCACCTTGCAATGCGGAGAAATTACTGTTTGTGCATTTACAATATTCATTGATTTTTGCCATTGAAAAACGTCCAGAAATGATTGAAGCTACTGACTGAATGAAAGGAGCTGGCATCTCACTCTCTTTGAATCTTCTTTATCATGCTAAGAGGAGCAGGAAAAAGCAAAAAATTTCAGAATTGCACCTTGCAATGCGGAGAAATTACTGTTTGTGCATTTACAATATTCATTGATTTTTGCCATTGAAAAACATGTTATTCATATACCAGAAATGTTTGAAGCTCCTGACTGAATGAAAGGACCTGGCACCTCACTCTCTTTGAATCTTCTTTATCATGCTGAGAGGAGCAGGAAAAAGCAAAAAATTTCAGAATTGCACCTTGCAATGCGGAGAAATTACTGTTTGTGCATTTACAATATTCATTGATTTTTGCCATTGAAAAACGTCCAGAAATGATTGAAGCTACTGACTGAATGAAAGGAGCTGTCATCTCACTCTCTTTGAATCTTCTTTATCATGCTAAGAGGAGCAGGAAAAAGCAAAAAATTTCAGAATTGCACCTTGCAATGCGGAGAAATTACTGTTTGTGCATTTACAATATTCATTGATTTTTGCCATTGAAAAATGTTCAGAAATGATTGAAGCTACTGACTGAATGAAAGGAGCTGGCATCTCACTCTCTTTGAATCTTCTTTATCATGCTAAGAGGAGCAGGAAAAAGCAAAAAATTTCAGAATTGCGCCTTGCAATGCGGAGAAATTACTGTTTGTGCATTTACAAAATTCATTGATTTTTGCCATTGAAAAACATCATGTTATTCATATGCCAGAAATGATTGAAGCTACTGACTGAAGGAAAGGAGCTGGCATCTCACTCTCTTTGAATCTTCTTTATCATGCTAAGAGGAGCAGGAAAAAGCAAAAAATTTCAGAATTGCACCTTGCAATGCGGAGAAATTACTGTTTGTGCATTTACAATATTCATTGATTTTTGCCATTGAAAAACGTCCAGAAATGATTGAAGCTACTGACTGAATGAAAGGAGCTGGCATCTCACTCTCTTTGAATCTTCTTTATCATGCTAAGAGGAGCAGGAAAAAGCAAAAAATTTCAGAATTGCACCTTGCAATGCGGAGAAATTACTGTTTGTGCATTTACAATATTCATTGATTTTTGCGATTGAAAAACATCATGTTATTCATATACCAGAAATGATTGAAGCTACTGACTGAATGAAAGGAGCTGGCATCTCACTCTCTTTGAATCTTCTTTATCATGCTAAGAGGAGCAGGAAAAAGTAAAAAATTTCAGAATTGCACCTTGCAATGCGGAGAAATTACTGTTTGTGCATTTACAATATTCACTGATTTTTGCCATTGAAAAACGTCCAGAAATGATTGAAGCTACTGACTGAACTAAAGGAGCTGGCATCTCACTCTCTTTGAATCTTCTTTATCATGCTAAGAGGAGCAGGAAAAAGCAAAAAATTTCAGAATTGCACCTTGCAATGCGGAGAAATTACTGTTTGTGCATTTACAATATTCATTGATTTTTGCCATTGAAAAACATCATGTTATTCATATACCAGAAATGTTTGAAGCTACTGACTGAATGAAAGGAGCTGGTATCTCACTCTCTTTGAATCTTCTTCACAATGCTAAGAGGAGCAGGAAAAAGCAAAAAATTTCAGAATTGCACCTTGCAATGCGGAGAAATTACTGTTTGTGCATTTACAATATTCATTGATTTTTGCCATTGAAAAACGTCCAGAAATGATTGAAGCTACTGACTGAATGAAAGGAGCTGGCATCTCACTCTCTTTGAATCTTCTTTATCATGCTAAGAGGAGCAGGAAAAAGCAAAAAATTTCAGAATTGCACCTTGCAATGCGGAGAAATTACTGTTTGTGCATTTACAATATTCATTGATTTTTGCCATTGAAAAACGTCCAGAAATGATTGAAGCTACTGACTGAATGAAAGGAGCTGGCATCTCACTCTCTTTGAATCTTCTTTATCATGCTAAGAGGAGCAGGAAAAAGCAAAAAATTTCAGAATTGCACTTTGCAATGCGGAGAAATTACAGTTTGTGCATTTACAATATTCATTGATTTTTGCCATTGAAAAACGTCCAGAAATGATTGAAGCTACTGACTGAATGAAAGGAGCTGGCATCTCACTCTCTTTGAATCTTCTTTATCATGCTAAGAGGAGCAGAAAAAAGCAAAAAATTTCAGAATTGCACCTTGCAATGCGGAGAAATTACTGTTTGTGCATTTACAATATTCATTGATTTTTGCCATTGAAAAACATCATGTTATTCATATACCAGAAATGTTTGAAGCTACTGACTGAATGAAAGGAGCTGGCATCTCACTCTCTTTGAATCTTCTTTATCATGCTAAGAGGAGCAGGAAAAAGCAAAAAATTTCAGAATTGCACATTGCAATGCAGAGAAATTACTGTTTGTGCATTTACAATATTCATTGATTTTTGCCATTGAAAAACGTCCAGAAATGATTGAAGCTACTGACTGAATGAAAGGAGCTGGCATCTCACTCTCTTTGAATCTTCTTTATCATGCTAAGAGGAGCAGGAAAAAGCAAAAAATTTCAGAATTGCACCTTGCAATGCGGAGAAATTACTGTTTGTGCATTTACAATATTCATTGATTTTTGCCATTGAAAAACGTCCAGAAATGATTGAAGCTACTGACTGAATGAAAGGAGCTGGCATCTCATTCTCTTTGAATCTTCTTTATCATGCTAAGAGGAGCAGGAAAAAGCAAAAAATTTCAGAATTGCACCTTGCAATGCGGAGAAATTACTGTTTGTGCATTTACAATATTCATTGATTTTTGCCATTGAAAAACATGTTATTCATATACCAGAAATGTTTGAAGCTCCTGACTGAATGAAAGGAGCTGGCACCTCACTCTCTTTGAATCTTCTTTATCATGCTAAGAGGAGCAGGAAAAAGCAAAAAATTTCAAAATTGCACCTTGCAATGCGGAGAAATTACTGTTTGTGCATTTACAATATTCATTGATTTTTGCCATTGAAAAACATCCAGAAATGATTGAAGCTACTGACTGAATGAAAGGAGCTGTCATCTCACTCTCTTTGAATCTTCTTTATCATGCTAAGAGGAGCAGGAAAAAGCAAAAAATTTCAGAATTGCACCTTGCAATGCGGAGAAATTACTGTTTGTGCATTTACAATATTCATTGATTTTTGCCATTGAAAAATGTCCAGAAATGATTGAAGCTACTGACTGAATGAAAGGAGCTGGCATCTCACTCTCTTTGAATCTTCTTTATCATGCTAAGAGGAGCAGGAAAAAGCAAAAAATTTCAGAATTGCGCCTTGCAATGCGGAGAAATTACTGTTTGTGCATTTACAAAATTCATTGATTTTTGCCATTGAAAAACATCATGTTATTCATATGCCAGAAATGATTGAAGCTACTGACTGAAGGAAAGGAGCTGGCATCTCACTCTCTTTGAATCTTCTTTATCATGCTAAGAGGAGCAGGAAAAAGCAAAAAATTTCAGAATTGCACCTTGCAATGCGGAGAAATTACTGTTTGTGCATTTACAATATTCATTGATTTTTGCCATTGAAAAACGTCCAGAAATGATTGAAGCTACTGACTGAATGAAAGGAGCTGGCATCTCACTCTCTTTGAATCTTCTTTATCATGCTAAGAGGAGCAGGAAAAAGCAAAAAATTTCAGAATTGCACCTTGCAATGCGGAGAAATTACTGTTTGTGCATTTACAATATTCATTGATTTTTGCCATTGAAAAACGTCCAGAAATGATTGAAGCTACTGACTGAATGAAAGGAGCTGGCATCTCACTCTCTTTGAATCTTCTTTATCATGCTAAGAGGAGCAGGAAAAAGCAAAAAATTTCAGAATTGCACCTTGCAATGCGGAGAAATTACTGTATGTGCATTTACAATATTCATTGATTTTTGCCATTGAAAAACATGTTATTCATATACCAGAAATGTTTGAAGCTCCTGACTGAATGAAAGGAGCTGGCACCTCACTCTCTTTGAATCGTCTTTATCATGCTGAGAGGAGCAGGAAAAAGCAAAAAATTTCAGAATTGCACCTTGCAATGCGGAGAAATTACTGTTTGTGCATTTACAATATTCATTGATTTTTGCCATTGAAAAACGTCCAGAAATGATTGAAGCTACTGACTGAATGAAAGGAGCTGTCATCTCACTCTCTTTGAATCTTCTTTATCATGCTAAGAGGAGCAGGAAAAAGCAAAAAATTTCAGAATTGCACCTTGCAATGCGGAGAAATTACTGTTTGTGCATTTACAATATTCATTGATTTTTGCCATTGAAAAATGTTCAGAAATGATTGAAGCTACTGACTGAATGAAAGGAGCTGGCATCTCACTCTCTTTGAATCTTCTTTATCATGCTAAGAGGAGCAGGAAAAAGCAAAAAATTTCAGAATTGCGCCTTGCAATGCGGAGAAATTACTGTTTGTGCATTTACAAAATTCATTGATTTTTGCCATTGAAAAACATCATGTTATTCATATGCCAGAAATGATTGAAGCTACTGACTGAAGGAAAGGAGCTGGCATCTCACTCTCTTTGAATCTTCTTTATCATGCTAAGAGGAGCAGGAAAAAGCAAAAAATTTCAGAATTGCACCTTGCAATGCGGAGAAATTACTGTTTGTGCATTTACAATATTCATTGATTTTTGCCATTGAAAAACGTCCAGAAATGATTGAAGCTACTGACTGAATGAAAGGAGCTGGCATCTCACTCTCTTTGAATCTTCTTTATCATGCTAAGAGGAGCAGGAAAAAGCAAAAAATTTCAGAATTGCACCTTGCAATGCGGAGAAATTACTGTTTGTGCATTTACAATATTCATTGATTTTTGCGATTGAAAAACATCATGTTATTCATATACCAGAAATGATTGAAGCTACTGACTGAATGAAAGGAGCTGGCATCTCACTCTCTTTGAATCTTCTTTATCATGCTAAGAGGAGCAGGAAAAAGTAAAAAATTTCAGAATTGCACCTTGCAATGCGGAGAAATTACTGTTTGTGCATTTACAATATTCATTGATTTTTGCCATTGAAAAACGTCCAGAAATGATTGAAGCTACTGACTGAATGAAAGGAGCTGGCATCTCACTCTCTTTGAATCTTCTTTATCATGCTAAGAGGAGCAGGAAAAAGCAAAAAATTTCAGAATTGCACCTTGCAATGCGGAGAAATTACTGTTTGTGCATTTACAATATTCATTGATTTTTGCCATTGAAAAACGTCCAGAAATGATTGAAGCTACTGACTGAATGAAAGGAGCTGGCATCTCATTCTCTTTGAATCTTCTTTATCATGCTAAGAGGAGCAGGAAAAAGCAAAAAATTTCAGAATTGCACCTTGCAATGCGGAGAAATTACTGTTTGTGCATTTACAATATTCATTGATTTTTGCCATTGAAAAACATGTTATTCATATACCAGAAATGTTTGAAGCTCCTGACTGAATGAAAAGAGCTGGCACCTCACTCTCTTTGAATCTTCTTTATCATGCTAAGAGGAGCAGGAAAAAGCAAAAAATTTCAGAATTGCACCTTGCAATGCGGAGAAATTACTGTTTGTGCATTTACAATATTCATTGATTTTTGCCATTGAAAAACGTCCAGAAATGATTGAAGCTACTGACTGAATGAAAGAAGCTGTCATCTCACTCTCTTTGAATCTTCTTTATCATGCTAAGAGGAGCAGGAAAAAGCAAAAAATTTCAGAATTGCACCTTGCAATGCGGAGAAATTACTGTTTGTGCATTTACAATATTCATTGATTTTTGCCATTGAAAAATGTCCAGAAATGATTGAAGCTACTGACTGAATGAAAGGAGCTGGCATCTCACTCTCTTTGAATCTTCTTTATCATGCTAAGAGGAGCAGGAAAAAGCAAAAAATTTCAGAATTGCGCCTTGCAATGCGGAGAAATTACTGTTTGTGCATTTACAAAATTCATTGATTTTTGCCATTGAAAAACATCATGTTATTCATATGCCAGAAATGATTGAAGCTACTGACTGAAGGAAAGGAGCTGGCATCTCACTCTCTTTGAATCTTCTTTATCATGCTAAGAGGAGCAGGAAAAAGCAAAAAATTTCAGAATTGCACCTTGCAATGCGGAGAAATTACTGTTTGTGCATTTACAATATTCATTGATTTTTGCCATTGAAAAACGTCCAGAAATGATTGAAGCTACTGACTGAATGAAAGGAGCTGGCATCTCACTCTCTTTGAATCTTCTTTATCATGCTAAGAGGAGCAGGAAAAAGCAAAAAATTTCAGAATTGCACCTTGCAATGCGGAGAAATTACTGTTTGTGCATTTACAATATTCATTGATTTTTGCCATTGAAAAACGTCCAGAAATGATTGAAGCTACTGACTGAATGAAAGGAGCTGGCATCTCACTCTCTTTGAATCTTCTTTATCATGCTAAGAGGAGCAGGAAAAAGCAAAAAATTTCAGAATTGCACCTTGCAATGCGGAGAAATTACTGTATGTGCATTTACAATATTCATTGATTTTTGCCATTGAAAAACATGTTATTCATATACCAGAAATGTTTGAAGCTCCTGACTGAATGAAAGGAGCTGGCACCTCACTCTCTTTGAATCTTCTTTATCATGCTGAGAGGAGCAGGAAAAAGCAAAAAATTTCAGAATTGCACCTTGCAATGCGGAGAAATTACTGTTTGTGCATTTACAATATTCATTGATTTTTGCCATTGAAAAACGTCCAGAAATGATTGAAGCTACTGACTGAATGAAAGGAGCTGGCATCTCATTCTCTTTGAATCTTCTTTATCATGCTAAGAGGAGCAGGAAAAAGCAAAAAATTTCAGAATTGCACCTTGCAATGCGGAGAAATTACTGTTTGTGCATTTACAATATTCATTGATTTTTGCCATTGAAAAACATCATGTTATTCATATACCAGAAATGATTGAAGCTACTGACTGAATGAAAGGAGCTGGCATCTCACTCTCTTTGAATCTTCTTTATCATGCTAAGAGGAGCAGGAAAAAGTAAAAAATTTCAGAATTGCGCCTTGCAATGCGGAGAAATTACTGTTTGTGCATTTACAAAATTCATTGATTTTTGCCATTGAAAAACATCATGTTATTCATATACCAGAAATGATTGAAGCTACTGACTGAAGGAAAGGATCTGGCATCTCACTCTCTTTGAATCTTCTTTATCATGCTAAGAGGAGCAGGAAAAAGTAAAAAATTTCAGAATTGCACCTTGCAATGCGGAGAAATTACTGTTTGTGCATTTACAATATTCATTGATTTTTGCCATTGAAAAACGTCCAGAAATGATTGAAGCTACTGACTGAATGAAAGGAGCTGGCATCTCACTCTCTTTGAATCTTCTTTATCATGCTAAGAGGAGCAGGAAAAAGCAAAAAATTTCAGAATTGCACCTTGCAATGCGGAGAAATTACTGTTTGTGCATTTACAATATTCATTGATTTTTGCTATTGAAAAACATCATGTTATTCATATACCAGAAATGATTGAAGCTACTGACTGAATGAGAGGAGCTGGCATCTCACTCTCTTTGAATCTTCTTTATCATGCTAAGAGGAGCAGGAAAAAGCAAAAAATTTCAGAATTGCACCTTGCAATGCGGAGAAATTACTGTTTGTGCATTTACAATATTCATTGATTTTTGCCATTGAAAAACGTCCAGAAATGATTGAAGGTACTGACTGAATGAAAGGAGCTGGCATCTCACTCTCTTTGAATCTTCTTTATCATGCCTAGAGGAGCAGGAAAAAGCAAAAAATTTCAGAATTGCACCTTGCAATGCGGAGAAATTACTGTTTGTGCATTTACAATATTCATTGATTTTTGCCATTGAAAAACGTCCAGAAATGATTGAAGCTACTGACTGAATGAAAGGAGCTGGCATCTCACTCTCTTTGAATCTTCTTTATCATGCTAAGAGGAGCAGGAAAAAGCAAAAAATTTCAGAATTGCACCTTGCAATGCGGAGAAATTACTGTTTGTGCATTTACAATATTCATTGATTTTTGCCATTGAAAAATGTCCAGAAATGATTGAAGCTACTGACTGAATGAAAGGAGCTGGCATCTCACTCTCTTTGAATCTTCTTTATCATGCTAAGAGGAGCAGGAAAAAGCAAAAAATTTCAGAATTGCGCCTTGCAATGCGGAGAAATTACTGTTTGTGCATTCACAAAATTCATTGATTTTTGCCATTGAAAAACATCATGTTATTCATATACCAGAAATGATTGAAGCTACTGACTGAAGGAAAGGATCTGGCATCTCACTCTCTTTGAATCTTCTTTATCATGCCTAGAGGAGCAGGAAAAAGCAAAAAATTTCAGAATTGCACCTTGCAATGCGGAGAAATTACTGTTTGTGCATTTACAATATTCATTGATTTTTGCCATTGAAAAACGTCCAGAAATGATTGAAGCTACTGACTGAATGAAAGGAGCTGGCATCTCACTCTCTTTGAATCTTCTTTATCATGCTAAGAGGAGCAGGAAAAAGCAAAAAATTTCAGAATTGCACCTTGCAATGCGGAGAAATTACTGTTTGTGCATTTACAATATTCATTGATTTTTGCGATTGAAAAACATCATGTTATTCATATACCAGAAATGATTGAAGCTACTGACTGAATGAAAGGAGCTGGCATCTCACTCTCTTTGAATCTTCTTTATCATGCTAAGAGGAGCAGGAAAAAGTAAAAAATTTCAGAATTGCACCTTGCAATGCGGAGAAATTACTGTTTGTGCATTTACAATATTCAATGATTTTTGCCATTGAAAAACGTCCAGAAATGATTGAAGCTACTGACTGAATGAAAGGAGCTGGCATCTCACTCTCTTTGAATCTTGTTTATCATGCTAAGAGGAGCAGGAAAAAGCAAAAAATTTCAGAATTGCACCTTGCAATGCGGAGAAATTACTGTTTGTGCATTTACAATATTCATTGATTTTTGCCATTGAAAAACGTCCAGAAATGATTGAAGCTACTGACTGAATGAAAGGAGCTGGCATCTCACTCTCTTTGAATCTTCTTTATCATGCTAAGAGGAGCAGGAAAAAGCAAAAAATTTCAGAATTGCACCTTGCAATGCGGAGAAATTACTGTTTGTGCATTTACAATATTCATTGATTTTTGCCATTGAAAAACATCATGTTATTCATATACCAGAAATGATTGAAGCTACTGACTGAATGAAAGGAGCTGGCATCTCACTCTCTTTGAATCTTCTTTATCATGCTAAGAGGAGCAGGAAAAAGTAAAAAATTTCAGAATTGCACCTTGCAATGCGGAGAAATTACTGTTTGTGCATTTATAATATTCAATGATTTTTGCCATTGAAAAACGTCCAGAAATGATTGAAGCTACTGACTGAACGAAAGGAGCTGGCATCTCACTCTCTTTGAATCTTCTTTATCATGCTAAGAGGAGCAGGAAAAAGCAAAAAATTTCAGAATTGCACCTTGCAATGCGGAGAAATTACTGTTTGTGCATTTACAATATTCATTGATTTTTGCCATTGAAAAACATCATGTTATTCATGTACCAGAAATGTTTGAAGCTACTGACTGAATGAAAGGAGCTGGCATCTCACTCTCTTTGAATCTTCTTTATCATGCTAAGAGGAGCAGGAAAAAGCAAAAAATTTCAGAATTGCACATTGCAATGCGGAGAAATTACTGTTTGTGCATTTACAATATTCATTGATTTTTGCCATTGAAAAACGTCCAGAAATGATTGAAGCTACTGACTGAATGAAAGGAGCTGGCATCTCACTCTCTTTGAATCTTCTTTATCATGCTAAGAGGAGCAGGAAAAAGCAAAAAATTTCAGAATTGCACCTTGCAATGCGGAGAAATTACTGTTTGTGCATTTACAATATTCATTGATTTTTGCCATTGAAAAACGTCCAGAAATGATTGAAGCTACTGACTGAATGAAAGGAGCTGGCATCTCACTCTCTTTGAATCTTCTTTATCATGCTAAGAGGAGCAGGAAAAAGCAAAAAATTTCAGAATTGCACCTTGCAATGCGGAGAAATTACTGTTTGTGCATTTACAATATTCATTGATTTTTGCCATTGAAAAATGTCCAGAAATGATTGAAGCTACTGACTGAATGAAAGGAGCTGGCATCTCACTCTCTTTGAATCTTCTTTATCATGCTAAGAGGAGCAGGAAAAAGCAAAAAATTTCAGAATTGCGCCTTGCAATGCGGAGAAATTACTGTTTGTGCATTTACAAAATTCATTGATTTTTGCCATTGAAAAACATCATGTTATTCATATACCAGAAATGATTGAAGCTACTGACTGAAGGAAAGGATCTGGCATCTCACTCTCTTTGAATCTTCTTTATCATGCTAAGAAGAGCAGGAAAAAGCAAAAAATTTCAGAATTGCACCTTGCAATGCGGAGAAATTACTGTTTGTGCATTTACAATATTCATTGATTTTTGCCATTGAAAAACGTCCAGAAATGATTGAAGCTACTGACTGAATGAAAGGAGCTGGCATCTCACTCTCTTTGAATCTTCTTTATCATGCTAAGAGGAGCAGGAAAAAGCAAAAAATTTCAGAATTGCACCTTGCAATGCGGAGAAATTACTGTTTGTGCATTTACAATATTCATTGATTTTTGCCATTGAAAAACGTCCAGAAATGATTGAAGCTACTGACTGAATGAAAGGAGCTGGCATCTCACTCTCTTTGAATCTTCTTTATCATGCTAAGAGGAGCAGGAAAAAGCAAAAAATTTCAGAATTGCACCTTGCAATGCGGAGAAATTACTGTTTGTGCATTTACAATATTCATTGATTTTTGCCATTGAAAAATGTCCAGAAATGATTGAAGCTACTGACTGAATGAAAGGAGCTGGCATCTCACTCTCTTCGAATCTTCTTTATCATGCTAAGAGGAGCAGGAAAAAGCAAAAAATTTCAGAATTGCGCCTTGCAATGCGGAGAAATTACTGTTTGTGCATTTACAAAATTCATTGATTTTTGCCATTGAAAAACATCATGTTATTCATATACCAGAAATGATTGAAGCTACTGACTGAAGGAAAGGATCTGGCATCTCACTCTCTTTGAATCTTCTTTATCATGCTAAGAGGAGCAGGAAAAAGCAAAAAATTTCAGAATTGCACCTTGCAATGCGGAGAAATTACTGTTTGTGCATTTACAATATTCATTGGTTTTTGCCATTGAAAAACGTCCAGAAATGATTGAAGCTACTGACTGAATGAAAGGAGCTGGCATCTCACTCTCTTTGAATCTTCTTTATCATGCTAAGAGGAGCAGGAAAAAGCAAAAAATTTCAGAATTGCACCTTGCAATGCGGAGAAATTACTGTTTGTGCATTTACAATATTCATTGATTTTTGCGATTGAAAAACATCATGTTATTCATATACCAGAAATGATTGAAGCTACTGACTGAATGAAAGGAGCTGGCATCTCACTCTCTTTGAATCTTCTTTATCATGCTAAGAGGAGCAGGAAAAAGTAAAAAATTTCAGAATTGCACCTTGCAATGCGGAGAAATTACTGATTGTGCATTTACAATATTCAATGATTTTTGCCATTGAAAAACGTCCAGAAATGATTAAAGCTACTGACTGAATGAAAGGAGCTGGCATCTCACTCTCTTTGAATCTTCTTTATCATGCTAAGAGGAGCAGGAAAAAGCAAAAAATTTCAGAATTGCACCTTGCAATGCGGAGAAATTACTGTTTGTGCATTTACAATATTCATTGATTTTTGCCATTGAAAAACGTCCAGAAATGATTGAAGCTACTGACTGAATGAAAGGAGCTGGCATCTCACTCTCTTTGAATCTTCTTTATCATGCTAAGAGGAGCAGGAAAAAGCAAAAAATTTCAGAATTGCACCTTGCAATGCGGAGAAATTACTGTTTGTGCATTTACAATATTCATTGATTTTTGCCATTGAAAAACATGTTATTCATATACCAGAAATGATTGAAGCTACTGACTGAATGAAAGGAGCTGGCATCTCACTCTCTTTGAATCTTCTTTATCATGCTAAGAGGAGCAGGAAAAAGTAAAAAATTTCAGAATTGCACCTTGCAATGCGGAGAAATTACTGTTTGTGCATTTATAATATTCAATGATTTTTGCCATTGAAAAACGTCCAGAAATGATTGAAGCTACTGACTGAACGAAAGGAGCTGGCATCTCACTCTCTTTGAATCTTCTTTATCATGCTAAGTGGAGCAGAAAAAAGCAAAAAATTTCAGAATTGCACCTTGCAATGCGGAGAAATTACTGTTTGTGCATTTACAATATTCATTGATTTTTGCCATTGAAAAACATCATGTTATTCATATACCAGAAATGTTTGAAGCTACTGACTGAATGAAAGGAGCTGGCATCTCACTCTCTTTGAATCTTCTTTATCATGCTAAGATGAGCAGGAAAAAGCAAAAAATTTCAGAATTGCACATTGCAATGCAGAGAAATTACTGTTTGTGCATTTACAATATTCATTGATTTTTGCCATTGAAAAACGTCCAGAAATGATTGAAGCTACTGACTGAATGAAAGGAGCTGGCATCTCACTCTCTTTGAATCTTCTTTATCATGCTAAGAGGAGCAGGAAAAAGCAAAAAATTTCAGAATTGCACCTTGCAATGCGGAGAAATTACTGTTTGTGCATTTACAATATTCATTGATTTTTGCCATTGAAAAACGTCCAGAAATGATTGAAGCTACTGACTGAATGAAAGGAGCTGGCATCTCATTCTCTTTGAATCTTCTTTATCATGCTAAGAGGAGCAGGAAAAAGCAAAAAATTTCAGAATTGCACCTTGCAATGCGGAGAAATTACTGTTTGTGCATTTACAATATTCATTGATTTTTGCCATTGAAAAACATGTTATTCATATACCAGAAATGTTTGAAGCTCCTGACTGAATGAAAGGAGCTGGCACCTCACTCTCTTTGAATCTTCTTTATCATGCTAAGAGGAGCAGGAAAAAGCAAAAAATTTCAGAATTGCACCTTGCAATGCGGAGAAATTACTGTTTGTGCATTTACAATATTCATTGATTTTTGCCATTGAAAAACGTCCAGAAATGATTGAAGCTACTGACTGAATGAAAGGAGCTGTCATCTCACTCTCTTTGAATCTTCTTTATCATGCTAAGAGGAGCAGGAAAAAGCAAAAAATTTCAGAATTGCACCTTGCAATGCGGAGAAATTACTGTTTGTGCATTTACAATATTCATTGATTTTTGCCATTGAAAAATGTCCAGAAATGATTGAAGCTACTGACTGAATGAAAGGAGCTGGCATCTCACTCTCTTTGAATCTTCTTTATCATGCTAAGAGGAGCAGGAAAAAGCAAAAAATTTCAGAATTGCGCCTTGCAATGCGGAGAAATTACTGTTTGTGCATTTACAAAATTCATTGATTTTTGCCATTGAAAAACATCATGTTATTCATATGCCAGAAATGATTGAAGCTACTGACTGAAGGAAAGGAGTTGGCATCTCACTCTCTTTGAATCTTCTTTATCATGCTAAGAGGAGCAGGAAAAAGCAAAAAATTTCAGAATTGCACCTTGCAATGCGGAGAAATTACTGTTTGTGCATTTACAATATTCATTGATTTTTGCCATTGAAAAACGTCCAGAAATGATTGAAGCTACTGACTGAATGAAAGGAGCTGGCATCTCACTCTCTTTGAATCTTCTTTATCATGCTAAGAGGAGCAGGAAAAAGCAAAAAATTTCAGAATTGCACCTTGCAATGCGGAGAAATTACTGTTTGTGCATTTACAATATTCATTGATTTTTGCCATTGAAAAACGTCCAGAAATGATTGAAGCTACTGACTGAATGAAAGGAGCTGGCATCTCACTCTCTTTGAATCTTCTTTATCATGCTAAGAGGAGCAGGAAAAAGCAAAAAATTTCAGAATTGCACCTTGCAATGCGGAGAAATTACTGTTTGTGCATTTACAATATTCATTGATTTTTTCCATTGAAAAACATGTTATTCATATACCAGAAATGTTTGAAGCTCCTGACTGAATGAAAGGAGCTGGCACCTCACTCTCTTTGAATCTTCTTTATCATGCTGAGAGGAGCAGGAAAAAGCAAAAAATTTCAGAATTGCACCTTGCAATGCGGAGAAATTACTGTTTGTGCATTTACAATATTCATTGATTTTTGCCATTGAAAAACGTCCAGAAATGATTGAAGCTACTGACTGAATGAAAGGAGCTGTCATCTCACTCTCTTTGAATCTTCTTTATCATGCTAAGAGGAGCAGGAAAAAGCAAAAAATTTCAGAATTGCACCTTGCAATGCGGAGAAATTACTGTTTGTGCATTTACAATATTCATTGATTTTTGCCATTGAAAAATGTTCAGAAATGATTGAAGCTACTGACTGAATGAAAGGAGCTGGCATCTCACTCTCTTTGAATCTTCTTTATCATGCTAAGATGAGCAGGAAAAAGCAAAAAATTTCAGAATTGCGCCTTGCAATGCGGAGAAATTACTGTTTGTGCATTTACAAAATTCATTGATTTTTGCCATTGAAAAACATCATGTTATTCATATGCCAGAAATGATTGAAGCTACTGACTGAAGGAAAGGAGCTGGCATCTCACTCTCTTTGAATCTTCTTTATCATGCTAAGAGGAGCAGGAAAAAGCAAAAAATTTCAGAATTGCACCTTGCAATGCGGAGAAATTACTGTTTGTGCATTTACAATATTCATTGATTTTTGCCATTGAAAAACGTCCAGAAATGATTGAAGCTACTGACTGAATGAAAGGAGCTGGCATCTCACTCTCTTTGAATCTTCTTTATCATGCTAAGAGGAGCAGGAAAAAGCAAAAAATTTCAGAATTGCACCTTGCAATGCGGAGAAATTACTGTTTGTGCATTTACAATATTCATTGATTTTTGCGATTGAAAAACATCATGTTATTCATATACCAGAAATGATTGAAGCTACTGACTGAATGAAAGGAGCTGGCATCTCACTCTCTTTGAATCTTCTTTATCATGCTAAGAGGAGCAGGAAAAAGTAAAAAATTTCAGAATTGCACCTTGCAATGCGGAGAAATTACTGTTTGTGCATTTACAATATTCACTGATTTTTGCCATTGAAAAACGTCCAGAAATGATTGAAGCTACTGACTGAACTAAAGGAGCTGGCATCTCACTCTCTTTGAATCTTCTTTATCATGCTAAGAGGAGCAGGAAAAAGCAAAAAATTTCAGAATTGCACCTTGCAATGCGGAGAAATTACTGTTTGTGCATTTACAATATTCATTGATTTTTGCCATTGAAAAACATCATGTTATTCATATACCAGAAATGTTTGAAGCTACTGACTGAATGAAAGGATCTGGTATCTCACTCTCTTTGAATCTTCTTCACAATGCTAAGAGGAGCAGGAAAAAGCAAAAAATTTCAGAATTGCACCTTGCAATGCGGAGAAATTACTGTTTGTGCATTTACAATATTCATTGATTTTTGCCATTGAAAAACGTCCAGAAATGATTGAAGCTACTGACTGAATGAAAGGAGCTGGCATCTCACTCTCTTTGAATCTTCTTTATCATGCTAAGAGGAGCAGGAAAAAGCAAAAAATTTCAGAATTGCGCCTTGCAATGCGGAGAAATTACTGTTTGTGCATTTACAAAATTCATTGATTTTTGCCATTGAAAAACATCATGTTATTCATATGCCAGAAATGATTGAAGCTACTGACTGAAGGAAAGGAGCTGGCATCTCACTCTCTTTGAATCTTCTTTATCATGCTAAGAGGAGCAGGAAAAAGCAAAAAATTTCAGAATTGCACCTTGCAATGCGGAGAAATTACTGTTTGTGCATTTACAATATTCATTGATTTTTGCCATTGAAAAACGTCCAGAAATGATTGAAGCTACTGACTGAATGAAAGGAGCTGGCATCTCACTCTCTTTGAATCTTCTTTATCATGCTAAGAGGAGCAGGAAAAAGCAAAAAATTTCAGAATTGCACCTTGCAATGCGGAGAAATTACTGTTTGTGCATTTACAATATTCATTGATTTTTGCCATTGAAAAACATGTTATTCATATACCAGAAATGTTTGAAGCTCCTGACTGAATGAAAGGAGCTGGCACCTCACTCTCTTTGAATCTTCTTTATCATGCTGAGAGGAGCAGGAAAAAGCAAAAAATTTCAGAATTGCACCTTGCAATGCGGAGAAATTACTGTTTGTGCATTTACAATATTCATTGATTTTTGCCATTGAAAAACGTCCAGAAATGATTGAAGCTACTGACTGAATGAAAGGAGCTGTCATCTCACTCTCTTTGAATCTTCTTTATCATGCTAAGAGGAGCAGGAAAAAGCAAAAAATTTCAGAATTGCACCTTGCAATGCGGAGAAATTACTGTTTGTGCATTTACAATATTCATTGATTTTTGCCATTGAAAAATGTTCAGAAATGATTGAAGCTACTGACTGAATGAAAGGAGCTGGCATCTCACTCTCTTTGAATCTTCTTTATCATGCTAAGAGGAGCAGGAAAAAGCAAAAAATTTCAGAATTGCGCCTTGCAATGCGGAGAAATTACTGTTTGTGCATTTACAAAATTCATTGATTTTTGCCATTGAAAAACATCATGTTATTCATATGCCAGAAATGATTGAAGCTACTGACTGAAGGAAAGGAGCTGGCATCTCACTCTCTTTGAATCTTCTTTATCATGCTAAGAGGAGCAGGAAAAAGCAAAAAATTTCAGAATTGCACCTTGCAATGCGGAGAAATTACTGTTTGTGCATTTACAATATTCATTGATTTTTGCCATTGAAAAACGTCCAGAAATGATTGAAGCTACTGACTGAATGAAAGGAGCTGGCATCTCACTCTCTTTGAATCTTCTTTATCATGCTAAGAGGAGCAGGAAAAAGCAAAAAATTTCAGAATTGCACCTTGCAATGCGGAGAAATTACTGTTTGTGCATTTACAATATTCATTGATTTTTGCGATTGAAAAACATCATGTTATTCATATACCAGAAATGATTGAAGCTACTGAATGAATGAAAGGAGCTGGCATCTCACTCTCTTTGAATCTTCTTTATCATGCTAAGAGGAGCAGGAAAAAGTAAAAAATTTCAGAATTGCACCTTGCAATGCGGAGAAATTACTGTTTGTGCATTTACAATATTCACTGATTTTTGCCATTGAAAAACGTCCAGAAATGATTGAAGCTACTGACTGAACTAAAGGAGCTGGCATCTCACTCTCTTTGAATCTTCTTTATCATGCTAAGAGGAGCAGGAAAAAGCAAAAAATTTCAGAATTGCACCTTGCAATGCGGAGAAATTACTGTTTGTGCATTTACAATATTCATTGATTTTTGCCATTGAAAAACATCATGTTATTCATATACCAGAAATGTTTGAAGCTACTGACTGAATGAAAGGAGCTGGTATCTCACTCTCTTTGAATCTTCTTCACAATGCTAAGAGGAGCAGGAAAAAGCAAAAAATTTCAGAATTGCACCTTGCAATGCGGAGAAATTACTGTTTGTGCATTTACAATATTCATTGATTTTTGCCATTGAAAAACGTCCAGAAATGATTGAAGCTACTGACTGAATGAAAGGAGCTGGCATCTCACTCTCTTTGAATCTTCTTTATCATGCTAAGAGGAGCAGGAAAAAGCAAAAAATTTCAGAATTGCACCTTGCAATGCGGAGAAATTACTGTTTGTGCATTTACAATATTCATTGATTTTTGCCATTGAAAAACGTCCAGAAATGATTGAAGCTACTGACTGAATGAAAGGAGCTGGCATCTCACTCTCTTTGAATCTTCTTTATCATGCTAAGAGGAGCAGGAAAAAGCAAAAAATTTCAGAATTGCACCTTGCAATGCGGAGAAATTACAGTTTGTGCATTTACAATATTCATTGATTTTTGCCATTGAAAAACGTCCAGAAATGATTGAAGCTACTGACTGAATGAAAGGAGCTGGCATCTCACTCTCTTTGAATCTTCTTTATCATGCTAAGAGGAGCAGAAAAAAGCAAAAAATTTCAGAATTGCACCTTGCAATGCGGAGAAATTACTGTTTGTGCATTTACAATATTCATTGATTTTTGCCATTGAAAAACATCATGTTATTCATATACCAGAAATGTTTGAAGCTACTGACTGAATGAAAGGAGCTGGCATCTCACTCTCTTTGAATCTTCTTTATCATGCTAAGAGGAGCAGGAAAAAGCAAAAAATTTCAGAATTGCACATTGCAATGCAGAGAAATTACTGTTTGTGCATTTACAATATTCATTGATTTTTGCCATTGAAAAACGTCCAGAAATGATTGAAGCTACTGACTGAATGAAAGGAGCTGGCATCTCACTCTCTTTGAATCTTCTTTATCATGCTAAGAGGAGCAGGAAAAAGCAAAAAATTTCAGAATTGCACCTTGCAATGCGGAGAAATTACTGTTTGTGCATTTACAATATTCATTGATTTTTGCCATTGAAAAACGTCCAGAAATGATTGAAGCTACTGACTGAATGAAAGGAGCTGGCATCTCATTCTCTTTGAATCTTCTTTATCATGCTAAGAGGAGCAGGAAAAAGCAAAAAATTTCAGAATTGCACCTTGCAATGCGGAGAAATTACTGTTTGTGCATTTACAATATTCATTGATTTTTGCCATTGAAAAACATGTTATTCATATACCAGAAATGTTTGAAGCTCCTGACTGAATGAAAGGAGCTGGCACCTCACTCTCTTTGAATCTTCTTTATCATGCTAAGAGGAGCAGGAAAAAGCAAAAAATTTCAGAATTGCACCTTGCAATGCGGAGAAATTACTGTTTGTGCATTTACAATATTCATTGATTTTTGCCATTGAAAAACGTCCAGAAATGATTGAAGCTACTGACTGAATGAAAGGAGCTGTCATCTCACTCTCTTTGAATCTTCTTTATCATGCTAAGAGGAGCAGGAAAAAGCAAAAAATTTCAGAATTGCACCTTGCAATGCGGAGAAATTACTGTTTGTGCATTTACAATATTCATTGATTTTTGCCATTGAAAAATGTCCAGAAATGATTGAAGCTACTGACTGAATGAAAGGAGCTGGCATCTCACTCTCTTTGAATCTTCTTTATCATGCTAAGAGGAGCAGGAAAAAGCAAAAAATTTCAGAATTGCGCCTTGCAATGCGGAGAAATTACTGTTTGTGCATTTACAAAATTCATTGATTTTTGCCATTGAAAAACATCATGTTATTCATATGCCAGAAATGATTGAAGCTACTGACTGAAGGAAAGGAGCTGGCATCTCACTCTCTTTGAATCTTCTTTATCATGCTAAGAGGAGCAGGAAAAAGCAAAAAATTTCAGAATTGCACCTTGCAATGCGGAGAAATTACTGTTTGTGCATTTACAATATTCATTGATTTTTGCCATTGAAAAACGTCCAGAAATGATTGAAGCTACTGACTGAATGAAAGGAGCTGGCATCTCACTCTCTTTGAATCTTCTTTATCATGCTAAGAGGAGCAGGAAAAAGCAAAAAATTTCAGAATTGCACCTTGCAATGCGGAGAAATTACTGTTTGTGCATTTACAATATTCATTGATTTTTGCCATTGAAAAACGTCCAGAAATGATTGAAGCTACTGACTGAATGAAAGGAGCTGGCATCTCACTCTCTTTGAATCTTCTTTATCATGCTAAGAGGAGCAGGAAAAAGCAAAAAATTTCAGAATTGCACCTTGCAATGCGGAGAAATTACTGTTTGTGCATTTACAATATTCATTGATTTTTGCCATTGAAAAACGTCCAGAAATGATTGAAGCTACTGACTGAATGAAAGGAGCTGGCATCTCATTCTCTTTGAATCTTCTTTATCATGCTAAGAGGAGCAGGAAAAAGCAAAAAATTTCAGAATTGCACCTTGCAATGCGGAGAAATTACTGTTTGTGCATTTACAATATTCATTGATTTTTGCCATTGAAAAACATGTTATTCATATACCAGAAATGTTTGAAGCTCCTGACTGAATGAAAGGAGCTGGCACCTCACTCTCTTTGAATCTTCTTTATCATGCTAAGAGGAGCAGGAAAAAGCAAAAAATTTCAGAATTGCACCTTGCAATGCGGAGAAATTACTGTTTGTGCATTTACAATATTCATTGATTTTTGCCATTGAAAAACGTCCAGAAATGATTGAAGCTACTGACTGAATGAAAGGAGCTGTCATCTCACTCTCTTTGAATCTTCTTTATCATGCTAAGAGGAGCAGGAAAAAGCAAAAAATTTCAGAATTGCACCTTGCAATGCGGAGAAATTACTGTTTGTGCATTTACAATATTCATTGATTTTTGCCATTGAAAAATGTCCAGAAATGATTGAAGCTACTGACTGAATGAAAGGAGCTGGCATCTCACTCTCTTTGAATCTTCTTTATCATGCTAAGAGGAGCAGGAAAAAGCAAAAAATTTCAGAATTGCGCCTTGCAATGCGGAGAAATTACTGTTTGTGCATTTACAAAATTCATTGATTTTTGCCATTGAAAAACATCATGTTATTCATATGCCAGAAATGATTGAAGCTACTGACTGAAGGAAAGGAGTTGGCATCTCACTCTCTTTGAATCTTCTTTATCATGCTAAGAGGAGCAGGAAAAAGCAAAAAATTTCAGAATTGCACCTTGCAATGCGGAGAAATTACTGTTTGTGCATTTACAATATTCATTGATTTTTGCCATTGAAAAACGTCCAGAAATGATTGAAGCTACTGACTGAATGAAAGGAGCTGGCATCTCACTCTCTTTGAATCTTCTTTATCATGCTAAGAGGAGCAGGAAAAAGCAAAAAATTTCAGAATTGCACCTTGCAATGCGGAGAAATTACTGTTTGTGCATTTACAATATTCATTGATTTTTGCCATTGAAAAACGTCCAGAAATGATTGAAGCTACTGACTGAATGAAAGGAGCTGGCATCTCACTCTCTTTGAATCTTCTTTATCATGCTAAGAGGAGCAGGAAAAAGCAAAAAATTTCAGAATTGCACCTTGCAATGCGGAGAAATTACTGTTTGTGCATTTACAATATTCATTGATTTTTTCCATTGAAAAACATGTTATTCATATACCAGAAATGTTTGAAGCTCCTGACTGAATGAAAGGAGCTGGCACCTCACTCTCTTTGAATCTTCTTTATCATGCTGAGAGGAGCAGGAAAATGCAAAAAATTTCAGAATTGCACCTTGCAATGCGGAGAAATTACTGTTTGTGCATTTACAATATTCATTGATTTTTGCCATTGAAAAACGTCCAGAAATGATTGAAGCTACTGACTGAATGAAAGGAGCTGTCATCTCACTCTCTTTGAATCTTCTTTATCATGCTAAGAGGAGCAGGAAAAAGCAAAAAATTTCAGAATTGCACCTTGCAATGCGGAGAAATTACTGTTTGTGCATTTACAATATTCATTGATTTTTGCCATTGAAAAATGTTCAGAAATGATTGAAGCTACTGACTGAATGAAAGGAGCTGGCATCTCACTCTCTTTGAATCTTCTTTATCATGCTAAGATGAGCAGGAAAAAGCAAAAAATTTCAGAATTGCGCCTTGCAATGCGGAGAAATTACTGTTTGTGCATTTACAAAATTCATTGATTTTTGCCATTGAAAAACATCATGTTATTCATATGCCAGAAATGATTGAAGCTACTGACTGAAGGAAAGGAGCTGGCATCTCACTCTCTTTGAATCTTCTTTATCATGCTAAGAGGAGCAGGAAAAAGCAAAAAATTTCAGAATTGCACCTTGCAATGCGGAGAAATTACTGTTTGTGCATTTACAATATTCATTGATTTTTGCCATTGAAAAACGTCCAGAAATGATTGAAGCTACTGACTGAATGAAACGAGCTGGCATCTCACTCTCTTTGAATCTTCTTTATCATGCTAAGAGGAGCAGGAAAAAGCAAAAAATTTCAGAATTGCACCTTGCAATGCGGAGAAATTACTGTTTGTGCATTTACAATATTCATTGATTTTTGCGATTGAAAAACATCATGTTATTCATATACCAGAAATGATTGAAGCTACTGACTGAATGAAAGGAGCTGGCATCTCACTCTCTTTGAATCTTCTTTATCATGCTAAGAGGAGCAGGAAAAAGTAAAAAATTTCAGAATTGCACCTTGCAATGCGGAGAAATTACTGTTTGTGCATTTACAATATTCACTGATTTTTGCCATTGAAAAACGTCCAGAAATGATTGAAGCTACTGACTGAACTAAAGGAGCTGGCATCTCACTCTCTTTGAATCTTCTTTATCATGCTAAGAGGAGCAGGAAAAAGCAAAAAATTTCAGAATTGCACCTTGCAATGCGGAGAAATTACTGTTTGTGCATTTACAATATTCATTGATTTTTGCCATTGAAAAACATCATGTTATTCATATACCAGAAATGTTTGAAGCTACTGACTGAATGAAAGGATCTGGTATCTCACTCTCTTTGAATCTTCTTCACAATGCTAAGAGGAGCAGGAAAAAGCAAAAAATTTCAGAATTGCACCTTGCAATGCGGAGAAATTACTGTTTGTGCATTTACAATATTCATTGATTTTTGCCATTGAAAAACGTCCAGAAATGATTGAAGCTACTGACTGAATGAAAGGAGCTGGCATCTCACTCTCTTTGAATCTTCTTTATCATGCTAAGAGGAGCAGGAAAAAGCAAAAAATTTCAGAATTGCGCCTTGCAATGCGGAGAAATTACTGTTTGTGCATTTACAAAATTCATTGATTTTTGCCATTGAAAAACATCATGTTATTCATATGCCAGAAATGATTGAAGCTACTGACTGAAGGAAAGGAGCTGGCATCTCACTCTCTTTGAATCTTCTTTATCATGCTAAGAGGAGCAGGAAAAAGCAAAAAATTTCAGAATTGCACCTTGCAATGCGGAGAAATTACTGTTTGTGCATTTACAATATTCATTGATTTTTGCCATTGAAAAACGTCCAGAAATGATTGAAGCTACTGACTGAATGAAAGGAGCTGGCATCTCACTCTCTTTGAATCTTCTTTATCATGCTAAGAGGAGCAGGAAAAAGCAAAAAATTTCAGAATTGCACCTTGCAATGCGGAGAAATTACTGTTTGTGCATTTACAATATTCATTGATTTTTGCCATTGAAAAACATGTTATTCATATACCAGAAATGTTTGAAGCTCCTGACTGAATGAAAGGAGCTGGCACCTCACTCTCTTTGAATCTTCTTTATCATGCTGAGAGGAGCAGGAAAAAGCAAAAAATTTCAGAATTGCACCTTGCAATGCGGAGAAATTACTGTTTGTGCATTTACAATATTCATTGATTTTTGCCATTGAAAAACGTCCAGAAATGATTGAAGCTACTGACTGAATGAAAGGAGCTGTCATCTCACTCTCTTTGAATCTTCTTTATCATGCTAAGAGGAGCAGGAAAAAGCAAAAAATTTCAGAATTGCACCTTGCAATGCGGAGAAATTACTGTTTGTGCATTTACAATATTCATTGATTTTTGCCATTGAAAAATGTTCAGAAATGATTGAAGCTACTGACTGAATGAAAGGAGCTGGCATCTCACTCTCTTTGAATCTTCTTTATCATGCTAAGAGGAGCAGGAAAAAGCAAAAAATTTCAGAATTGCGCCTTGCAATGCGGAGAAATTACTGTTTGTGCATTTACAAAATTCATTGATTTTTGCCATTGAAAAACATCATGTTATTCATATGCCAGAAATGATTGAAGCTACTGACTGAAGGAAAGGAGCTGGCATCTCACTCTCTTTGAATCTTCTTTATCATGCTAAGAGGAGCAGGAAAAAGCAAAAAATTTCAGAATTGCACCTTGCAATGCGGAGAAATTACTGTTTGTGCATTTACAATATTCATTGATTTTTGCCATTGAAAAACGTCCAGAAATGATTGAAGCTACTGACTGAATGAAAGGAGCTGGCATCTCACTCTCTTTGAATCTTCTTTATCATGCTAAGAGGAGCAGGAAAAAGCAAAAAATTTCAGAATTGCACCTTGCAATGCGGAGAAATTACTGTTTGTGCATTTACAATATTCATTGATTTTTGCGATTGAAAAACATCATGTTATTCATATACCAGAAATGATTGAAGCTACTGAATGAATGAAAGGAGCTGGCATCTCACTCTCTTTGAATCTTCTTTATCATGCTAAGAGGAGCAGGAAAAAGTAAAAAATTTCAGAATTGCACCTTGCAATGCGGAGAAATTACTGTTTGTGCATTTACAATATTCACTGATTTTTGCCATTGAAAAACGTCCAGAAATGATTGAAGCTACTGACTGAACTAAAGGAGCTGGCATCTCACTCTCTTTGAATCTTCTTTATCATGCTAAGAGGAGCAGGAAAAAGCAAAAAATTTCAGAATTGCACCTTGCAATGCGGAGAAATTACTGTTTGTGCATTTACAATATTCATTGATTTTTGCCATTGAAAAACATCATGTTATTCATATACCAGAAATGTTTGAAGCTACTGACTGAATGAAAGGAGCTGGTATCTCACTCTCTTTGAATCTTCTTCACAATGCTAAGAGGAGCAGGAAAAAGCAAAAAATTTCAGAATTGCACCTTGCAATGCGGAGAAATTACTGTTTGTGCATTTACAATATTCATTGATTTTTGCCATTGAAAAACGTCCAGAAATGATTGAAGCTACTGACTGAATGAAAGGAGCTGGCATCTCACTCTCTTTGAATCTTCTTTATCATGCTAAGAGGAGCAGGAAAAAGCAAAAAATTTCAGAATTGCACCTTGCAATGCGGAGAAATTACTGTTTGTGCATTTACAATATTCATTGATTTTTGCCATTGAAAAACGTCCAGAAATGATTGAAGCTACTGACTGAATGAAAGGAGCTGGCATCTCACTCTCTTTGAATCTTCTTTATCATGCTAAGAGGAGCAGGAAAAAGCAAAAAATTTCAGAATTGCACCTTGCAATGCGGAGAAATTACAGTTTGTGCATTTACAATATTCATTGATTTTTGCCATTGAAAAACGTCCAGAAATGATTGAAGCTACTGACTGAATGAAAGGAGCTGGCATCTCACTCTCTTTGAATCTTCTTTATCATGCTAAGAGGAGCAGAAAAAAGCAAAAAATTTCAGAATTGCACCTTGCAATGCGGAGAAATTACTGTTTGTGCATTTACAATATTCATTGATTTTTGCCATTGAAAAACATCATGTTATTCATATACCAGAAATGTTTGAAGCTACTGACTGAATGAAAGGAGCTGGCATCTCACTCTCTTTGAATCTTCTTTATCATGCTAAGAGGAGCAGGAAAAAGCAAAAAATTTCAGAATTGCACATTGCAATGCAGAGAAATTACTGTTTGTGCATTTACAATATTCATTGATTTTTGCCATTGAAAAACGTCCAGAAATGATTGAAGCTACTGACTGAATGAAAGGAGCTGGCATCTCACTCTCTTTGAATCTTCTTTATCATGCTAAGAGGAGCAGGAAAAAGCAAAAAATTTCAGAATTGCACCTTGCAATGCGGAGAAATTACTGTTTGTGCATTTACAATATTCATTGATTTTTGCCATTGAAAAACGTCCAGAAATGATTGAAGCTACTGACTGAATGAAAGGAGCTGGCATCTCATTCTCTTTGAATCTTCTTTATCATGCTAAGAGGAGCAGGAAAAAGCAAAAAATTTCAGAATTGCACCTTGCAATGCGGAGAAATTACTGTTTGTGCATTTACAATATTCATTGATTTTTGCCATTGAAAAACATGTTATTCATATACCAGAAATGTTTGAAGCTCCTGACTGAATGAAAGGAGCTGGCACCTCACTCTCTTTGAATCTTCTTTATCATGCTAAGAGGAGCAGTAAAAAGCAAAAAATTTCAGAATTGCACCTTGCAATGCGGAGAAATTACTGTTTGTGCATTTACAATATTCATTGATTTTTGCCATTGAAAAACGTCCAGAAATGATTGAAGCTACTGACTGAATGAAAGGAGCTGTCATCTCACTCTCTTTGAATCTTCTTTATCATGCTAAGAGGAGCAGGAAAAAGCAAAAAATTTCAGAATTGCACCTTGCAATGCGGAGAAATTACTGTTTGTGCATTTACAATATTCATTGATTTTTGCCATTGAAAAATGTCCAGAAATGATTGAAGCTACTGACTGAATGAAAGGAGCTGGCATCTCACTCTCTTTGAATCTTCTTTATCATGCTAAGAGGAGCAGGAAAAAGCAAAAAATTTCAGAATTGCGCCTTGCAATGCGGAGAAATTACTGTTTGTGCATTTACAAAATTCATTGATTTTTGCCATTGAAAAACATCATGTTATTCATATGCCAGAAATGATTGAAGCTACTGACTGAAGGAAAGGAGCTGGCATCTCACTCTCTTTGAATCTTCTTTATCATGCTAAGAGGAGCAGGAAAAAGCAAAAAATTTCAGAATTGCACCTTGCAATGCGGAGAAATTACTGTTTGTGCATTTACAATATTCATTGATTTTTGCCATTGAAAAACGTCCAGAAATGATTGAAGCTACTGACTGAATGAAAGGAGCTGGCATCTCACTCTCTTTGAATCTTCTTTATCATGCTAAGAGGAGCAGGAAAAAGCAAAAAATTTCAGAATTGCACCTTGCAATGCGGAGAAATTACTGTTTGTGCATTTACAATATTCATTGATTTTTGCCATTGAAAAACGTCCAGAAATGATTGAAGCTACTGACTGAATGAAAGGAGCTGGCATCTCACTCTCTTTGAATCTTCTTTATCATGCTAAGAGGAGCAGGAAAAAGCAAAAAATTTCAGAATTGCACCTTGCAATGCGGAGAAATTACTGTATGTGCATTTACAATATTCATTGATTTTTGCCATTGAAAAACATGTTATTCATATACCAGAAATGTTTGAAGCTCCTGACTGAATGAAAGGAGCTGGCACCTCACTCTCTTTGAATCTTCTTTATCATGCTGAGAGGAGCAGGAAAAAGCAAAAAATTTCAGAATTGCACCTTGCAATGCGGAGAAATTACTGTTTGTGCATTTACAATATTCATTGATTTTTGCCATTGAAAAACGTCCAGAAATGATTGAAGCTACTGACTGAATGAAAGGAGCTGTCATCTCACTCTCTTTGAATCTTCTTTATCATGCTAAGAGGAGCAGGAAAAAGCAAAAAATTTCAGAATTGCACCTTGCAATGCGGAGAAATTACTGTTTGTGCATTTACAATATTCATTGATTTTTGCCATTGAAAAATGTTCAGAAATGATTGAAGCTACTGACTGAATGAAAGGAGCTGGCATCTCACTCTCTTTGAATCTTCTTTATCATGCTAAGAGGAGCAGGAAAAAGCAAAAAATTTCAGAATTGCGCCTTGCAATGCGGAGAAATTACTGTTTGTGCATTTACAAAATTCATTGATTTTTGCCATTGAAAAACATCATGTTATTCATATGCCAGAAATGATTGAAGCTACTGACTGAAGGAAAGGAGCTGGCATCTCACTCTCTTTGAATCTTCTTTATCATGCTAAGAGGAGCAGGAAAAAGCAAAAAATTTCAGAATTGCACCTTGCAATGCGGAGAAATTACTGTTTGTGCATTTACAATATTCATTGATTTTTGCCATTGAAAAACGTCCAGAAATGATTGAAGCTACTGACTGAATGAAAGGAGCTGGCATCTCACTCTCTTTGAATCTTCTTTATCATGCTAAGAGGAGCAGGAAAAAGCAAAAAATTTCAGAATTGCACCTTGCAATGCGGAGAAATTACTGTTTGTGCATTTACAATATTCATTGATTTTTGCGATTGAAAAACATCATGTTATTCATATACCAGAAATGATTGAAGCTACTGACTGAATGAAAGGAGCTGGCATCTCACTCTCTTTGAATCTTCTTTATTATGCTAAGAGGAGCAGGAAAAAGTAAAAAATTTCAGAATTGCACCTTGCAATGCGGAGAAATTACTGTTTGTGCATTTACAATATTCATTGATTTTTGCCATTGAAAAACGTCCAGAAATGATTGAAGCTACTGACTGAATGAAAGGAGCTGGCATCTCACTCTCTTTGAATCTTCTTTATCATGCTAAGAGGAGCAGGAAAAAGCAAAAAATTTCAGAATTGCACCTTGCAATGCGGAGAAATTACTGTTTGTGCATTTACAATATTCATTGATTTTTGCCATTGAAAAACGTCCAGAAATGATTGAAGCTACTGACTGAATGAAAGGAGCTGGCATCTCATTCTCTTTGAATCTTCTTTATCATGCTAAGAGGAGCAGGAAAAAGCAAAAAATTTCAGAATTGCACCTTGCAATGCGGAGAAATTACTGTTTGTGCATTTACAATATTCATTGATTTTTGCCATTGAAAAACATGTTATTCATATACCAGAAATGTTTGAAGCTCCTGACTGAATGAAAGGAGCTGGCACCTCACTCTCTTTGAATCTTCTTTATCATGCTAAGAGGAGCAGGAAAAAGCAAAAAATTTCAGAATTGCACCTTGCAATGCGGAGAAATTACTGTTTGTGCATTTACAATATTCATTGATTTTTGCCATTGAAAAACGTCCAGAAATGATTGAAGCTACTGACTGAATGAAAGGAGCTGTCATCTCACTCTCTTTGAATCTTCTTTATCATGCTAAGAGGAGCAGGAAAAAGCAAAAAATTTCAGAATTGCACCTTGCAATGCGGAGAAATTACTGTTTGTGCATTTACAATATTCATTGATTTTTGCCATTGAAAAATGTCCAGAAATGATTGAAGCTACTGACTGAATGAAAGGAGCTGGCATCTCACTCTCTTTGAATCTTCTTTATCATGCTAAGAGGAGCAGGAAAAAGCAAAAAATTTCAGAATTGCGCCTTGCAATGCGGAGAAATTACTGTTTGTGCATTTACAAAATTCATTGATTTTTGCCATTGAAAAACATCATGTTATTCATATGCCAGAAATGATTGAAGCTACTGACTGAAGGAAAGGAGCTGGCATCTCACTCTCTTTGAATCTTCTTTATCATGCTAAGAGGAGCAGGAAAAAGCAAAAAATTTCAGAATTGCACCTTGCAATGCGGAGAAATTACTGTTTGTGCATTTACAATATTCATTGATTTTTGCCATTGAAAAACGTCCAGAAATGATTGAAGCTACTGACTGAATGAAAGGAGCTGGCATCTCACTCTCTTTGAATCTTCTTTATCATGCTAAGAGGAGCAGGAAAAAGCAAAAAATTTCAGAATTGCACCTTGCAATGCGGAGAAATTACTGTTTGTGCATTTACAATATTCATTGATTTTTGCCATTGAAAAACGTCCAGAAATGATTGAAGCTACTGACTGAATGAAAGGAGCTGGCATCTCACTCTCTTTGAATCTTCTTTATCATGCTAAGAGGAGCAGGAAAAAGCAAAAAATTTCAGAATTGCACCTTGCAATGCGGAGAAATTACTGTATGTGCATTTACAATATTCATTGATTTTTGCCATTGAAAAACATGTTATTCATATACCAGAAATGTTTGAAGCTCCTGACTGAATGAAAGGAGCTGGCACCTCACTCTCTTTGAATCTTCTTTATCATGCTGAGAGGAGCAGGAAAAAGCAAAAAATTTCAGAATTGCACCTTGCAATGCGGAGAAATTACTGTTTGTGCATTTACAATATTCATTGATTTTTGCCATTGAAAAACGTCCAGAAATGATTGAAGCTACTGACTGAATGAAAGGAGCTGTCATCTCACTCTCTTTGAATCTTCTTTATCATGCTAAGAGGAGCAGGAAAAAGCAAAAAATTTCAGAATTGCACCTTGCAATGCGGAGAAATTACTGTTTGTGCATTTACAATATTCATTGATTTTTGCCATTGAAAAATGTTCAGAAATGATTGAAGCTACTGACTGAATGAAAGGAGCTGGCATCTCAATCTCTTTGAATCTTCTTTATCATGCTAAGAGGAGCAGGAAAAAGCAAAAAATTTCAGAATTGCGCCTTGCAATGCGGAGAAATTACTGTTTGTGCATTTACAAAATTCATTGATTTTTGCCATTGAAAAACATCGTTATTCATATGCCAGAAATGATTGAAGCTACTGACTGAAGGAAAGGAGCTGGCATCTCACTCTCTTTGAATCTTCTTTATCATGCTAAGAGGAGCAGGAAAAAGCAAAAAATTTCAGAATTGCACCTTGCAATGCGGAGAAATTACTGTTTGTGCATTTACAATATTCATTGATTTTTGCCATTGAAAAACGTCCAGAAATGATTGAAGCTACTGACTGAATGAAAGGAGCTGGCATCTCACTCTCTTTGAATCTTCTTTATCATGCTAAGAGGAGCAGGAAAAAGCAAAAAATTTCAGAATTGCACCTTGCAATGCGGAGAAATTACTGTTTGTGCATTTACAATATTCATTGATTTTTGCGATTGAAAAACATCATGTTATTCATATACCAGAAATGATTGAAGCTACTGACTGAATGAAAGGAGCTGGCATCTCACTCTCTTTGAATCTTCTTTATCATGCTAAGAGGAGCAGGAAAAAGTAAAAAATTTCAGAATTGCACCTTGCAATGCGGAGAAATTACTGTTTGTGCATTTACAATATTCACTGATTTTTGCCATTGAAAAACGTCCAGAAATGATTGAAGCTACTGACTGAACTAAAGGAGCTGGCATCTCACTCTCTTTGAATCTTCTTTATCATGCTAAGAGGAGCAGGAAAAAGCAAAAAATTTCAGAATTGCACCTTGCAATGCGGAGAAATTACTGTTTGTGCATTTACAATATTCATTGATTTTTGCCATTGAAAAACGTCCAGAAATGATTGAAGCTACTGACTGAATGAAAGGAGCTGTCATCTCACTCTCTTTGAATCTTCTTTATCATGCTAAGAGGAGCAGGAAAAAGCAAAAAATTTCAGAATTGCACCTTGCAATGCGGAGAAATTACTGTTTGTGCATTTACAATATTCATTGATTTTTGCCATTGAAAAATGTCCAGAAATGATTGAAGCTACTGACTGAATGAAAGGAGCTGGCATCTCACTCTCTTTGAATCTTCTTTATCATGCTAAGAGGAGCAGGAAAAAGCAAAAAATTTCAGAATTGCGCCTTGCAATGCGGAGAAATTACTGTTTGTGCATTTACAAAATTCATTGATTTTTGCCATTGAAAAACATCATGTTATTCATATGCCAGAAATGATTGAAGCTACTGACTGAAGGAAAGGAGCTGGCATCTCACTCTCTTTGAATCTTCTTTATCATGCTAAGAGGAGCAGGAAAAAGCAAAAAATTTCAGAATTGCACCTTGCAATGCGGAGAAATTACTGTTTGTGCATTTACAATATTCATTGATTTTTGCCATTGAAAAACGTCCAGAAATGATTGAAGCTACTGACTGAATGAAAGGAGCTGGCATCTCACTCTCTTTGAATCTTCTTTATCATGCTAAGAGGAGCAGGAAAAAGCAAAAAATTTCAGAATTGCACCTTGCAATGCGGAGAAATTACTGTTTGTGCATTTACAATATTCATTGATTTTTGCCATTGAAAAACGTCCAGAAATGATTGAAGCTACTGACTGAATGAAAGGAGCTGGCATCTCACTCTCTTTGAATCTTCTTTATCATGCTAAGAGGAGCAGGAAAAAGCAAAAAATTTCAGAATTGCACCTTGCAATGCGGAGAAATTACTGTATGTGCATTTACAATATTCATTGATTTTTGCCATTGAAAAACATGTTATTCATATACCAGAAATGTTTGAAGCTCCTGACTGAATGAAAGGAGCTGGCACCTCACTCTCTTTGAATCTTCTTTATCATGCTGAGAGGAGCAGGAAAAAGCAAAAAATTTCAGAATTGCACCTTGCAATGCGGAGAAATTACTGTTTGTGCATTTACAATATTCATTGATTTTTGCCATTGAAAAACGTCCAGAAATGATTGAAGCTACTGACTGAATGAAAGGAGCTGTCATCTCACTCTCTTTGAATCTTCTTTATCATGCTAAGAGGAGCAGGAAAAAGCAAAAAATTTCAGAATTGCACCTTGCAATGCGGAGAAATTACTGTTTGTGCATTTACAATATTCATTGATTTTTGCCATTGAAAAATGTTCAGAAATGATTGAAGCTACTGACTGAATGAAAGGAGCTGGCATCTCACTCTCTTTGAATCTTCTTTATCATGCTAAGAGGAGCATTAAAAAGCAAAAAATTTCAGAATTGCGCCTTGCAATGCGGAGAAATTACTGTTTGTGCATTTACAAAATTCATTGATTTTTGCCATTGAAAAACATCATGTTATTCATATGCCAGAAATGATTGAAGCTACTGACTGAAGGAAAGGAGCTGGCATCTCACTCTCTTTGAATCTTCTTTATCATGCTAAGAGGAGCAGGAAAAAGCAAAAATTTTCAGAATTGCACCTTGCAATGCGGAGAAATTACTGTTTGTGCATTTACAATATTCATTGATTTTTGCCATTGAAAAACGTCCAGAAATGATTGAAGCTACTGACTGAATGAAAGGAGCTGGCATCTCACTCTCTTTGAATCTTCTTTATCATGCTAAGAGGAGCAGGAAAAAGCAAAAAATTTCAGAATTGCACCTTGCAATGCGGAGAAATTACTGTTTGTGCATTTACAATATTCATTGATTTTTGCGATTGAAAAACATCATGTTATTCATATACCAGAAATGATTGAAGCTACTGACTGAATGAAAGGAGCTGGCATCTCACTCTCTTTGAATCTTCTTTATCATGCTAAGAGGAGCAGGAAAAAGTAAAAAATTTCAGAATTGCACCTTGCAATGCGGAGAAATTACTGTTTGTGCATTTACAATATTCACTGATTTTTGCCATTGAAAAACGTCCAGAAATGATTGAAGCTACTGACTGAACTAAAGGAGCTGGCATCTCACTCTCTTTGAATCTTCTTTATCATGCTAAGAGGAGCAGGAAAAAGCAAAAAATTTCAGAATTGCACCTTGCAATGCGGAGAAATTACTGTTTGTGCATTTACAATATTCATTGATTTTTGCCATTGAAAAACATCATGTTATTCATATACCAGAAATGTTTGAAGCTACTGACTGAATGAAAGGAGCTGGTATCTCACTCTCTTGAATCTTCTTCACAATGCTAAGAGGAGCAGGAAAAAGCAAAAAATTTCAGAATTGCACCTTGCAATGCGGAGAAATTACTGTTTGTGCATTTACAATATTCATTGATTTTTGCCATTGAAAAACGTCCAGAAATGATGGAAGCTACTGACAATGAAAGGAGCTGGCATCTCACTCTCTTTGAATCTTCTTTATCATGCTAAGAGGAGCAGGAAAAAGCAAAAAATTTCAGAATTGCACCTTGCAATGCTGAGAAATTACTGTTTGTGCATTTACAAAATTCATTGATTTTTGCCATTGAAAAACATCATGTTATTCATATACCAGAAATGATTGAAGCTACTGACTGAATGAAAGGAGCTGGCATCTCACTCTCTTTGAATCTTCTTTATCATGCTAAGAGGAGCAGGAAAAAGCAAAAAATTTCAGAATTGCACCTTGCAATGCGGAGAAATTACTGTTTGTGCATTTACAATATTCATTGATTTTTGCCATTGAAAAACGTCCAGAAATGATTGAAGCTACTGACTGAATGAAAGGAGCTGGCATCTCACTCTCTTTGAATCTTCTTTATCATGCTAAGAGGAGCAGGAAAAAGCAAAAAATTTCAGAATTGCACCTTGCAATGCGGAGAAATTACTGTTTGTGCATTTACAATATTCATTGATTTTTGCCATTGAAAAACGTCCAGAAATGATTGAAGCTACTGACTGAATGAAAGGAGCTGGCATCTCACTCTCTTTGAATCTTCTTTATCATGCTAAGAGGAGCAGGAAAAAGCAAAAAATTTCAGAATTGCACCTTGCAATGCGGAGAAATTACAGTTTGTGCATTTACAATATTCATTGATTTTTGCCATTGAAAAACGTCCAGAAATGATTGAAGCTACTGACTGAATGAAAGGAGCTGGCATCTCACTCTCTTTGAATCTTCTTTATCATGCTAAGAGGAGCAGGAAAAAGCAAAAAATTTCAGCATTGCACCTTGCAATGCGGAGAAATTACTGTTTGTGCATTTACAATATTCATTGATTTTTGCCATTGAAAAATGTCCAGAAATGATTGAAGCTACTGACTGAATGAAAGGAGCTGGCATCTCACTCTCTTTGAATCTTCTTTATCATGCTAAGAGGAGCAGGAAAAAGCAAAAAATTTCAGAATTGCACCTTGCAATGCGGAGAAATTACTGTTTGTGCATTTACAATATTCATTGATTTTTGCCATTGAAAAACATGTTATTCATATACCAGAAATGTTTGAAGCTCCTGACTGAATGAAAGGAGCTGGCACCTCACTCTCTTTGAATCTTGTTTATCATGCTAAGAGGAGCAGGAAAAAGCAAAAAATTTCAGAATTGCACCTTGCAATGCGGAGAAATTACTGTTTGTGCATTTACAATATTCATTGATTTTTGCCATTGAAAAACGTCCAGAAATGATTGAAGCTACTGACTGAATGAAAGGAGCTAGCATCTCACTCTCTTTGAATCTTCTTTATCATGCTAAGAGGAGCAGGAAAAAGCAAAAAATTTCAGAATTGCACCTTGCAATGCGGAGAAATTACTGTTTGTGCATTTACAAAATTCATTGATTTTTGCCATTGAAAAACATCATGTTATTCATATACCAGAAATGATTGAAGCTACTGACTGAAGGAAAGGAGCTGGCATCTCACTCTCTTTGAATCTTCTTTATCATGCTAAGAGGAGCAGGAAAAAGCAAAAAATTTCAGAATTACACCTTGCAATGCGGAGAAATTACTGTTTGTGCATTTACAATATTCATTGATTTTTGCCATTGAAAAACGTCCGGAAATGATTGAAGCTACTGACTGAATGAAAGGAGCTGGCATCTCACTCTCTTTGAATCTTCTTTATCATGCTAAGAGGAGCAGGAAAAAGCAAAAAATTTCAGAATTGCACCTTGCAATGCGGAGAAATTACTGTTTGTGCATTTACAATATTCATTGATTTTTGCGATTGAAAAACATCATGTTATTCATATACCAGAAATGATTGAAGCTACTGACTGAATGAAAGGAGCTGGCATCTCACTCTCTTTGAATCTTCTTTATCATGCTAAGAGGAGCAGGAAAAAGTCAAAAATTTCAGAATTGCACCTTGCAATGCGGAGAAATTACTGTTTGTGCATTTACAATATTCAATGATTTTTGCAATTGAAAAACGTCCATAAATGATTGAAGCTACTGACTGAATGAAAGGAGCTGGCATCTCACTCTCTTTGAATCTTGTTTATCATGCTAAAAGGAGCAGGAAAAAGCAAAAAATTTCAGAATTGCACCTTGCAATGCGGAGAAATTACTGTTTGTGCATTTACAATATTCATTGATTTTTGCCATTGAAAAACGTCCAGAAATGATTGAAGCTACTGACTGAATGAAAGGAGCTGGCATCTCACTCTCTTTGAATCTTCTTTATCATGCTAAGAGGAGCAGGAAAAAGCAAAAAATTTCAGAATTGCACCTTGCAATGCGGAGAAATTACTGTTTGTGCATTTACAATATTCATTGATTTTTGCAATTGAAAAACGTCCAGAAATGATTGAAGCTACTGACTGAATGAAAGGAGATGGCATCTCACTCTCTTTGAATCTTCTTTATCATGCTAAGAGGAGCAGGAAAAAGTAAAAAATTTCAGAATTGCACCTTGCAATGCGGAGAAATTACTGTTTGTGCATTTACAATATTCAATGATTTTTGCCATTGAAAAACGTCCAGAAATGATTGAAGCTACTGACTGAACGAAAGGAGCTGGCATCTCACTCTCTTTGAATCTTCTTTATCATGCTAAGAGGAGCAGGAAAAAGCAAAAAATTTCAGAATTGCACCTTGCAATGCGGAGAAATTACTGTTTGTGCATTTACAATATTCATTGATTTTTGCCATTGAAAAACATCATGTTATTCATATACCAGAAATGTTTGAAGCTACTGACTGAATGAAAGGAGCTGGTATCTCACTCTCTTTGAATCTTCTTCATAATGCTAAGAGGAGCAGGAAAAAGCAAAAAATTTCAGAATTGCACCTTGCAATGCGGAGAAATTACTGTTTGTGCATTTACAATATTCATTGATTTTTGCCATTGAAAAATGTCCAGAAATGATTGAAGCTACTGACTGAATGAAAGGAGCTGGCATCTCACTCTCTTTGAATCTTCTTTATCATGCTAAGAGGAGCAGGAAAAAGCAAAAAATTTCAGAATTGCGCCTTGCAATGCGGAGAAATTACTGTTTGTGCATTTACAAAATTCATTGATTTTTGCCATTGAAAAACATCATGTTATTCATATGCCAGAAATGATTGAAGCTACTGACTGAAGGAAAGGAGCTGGCATCTCACTCTCTTTGAATCTTCTTTATCATGCTAAGAGGAGCAGGAAAAAGCAAAAAATTTCAGAATTGCACCTTGCAATGCGGAGAAATTACTGTTTGTGCATTTACAATATTCATTGATTTTTGCCATTGAAAAACGTCCAGAAATGATTGAAGCTACTGACTGAATGAAAGGAGCTGGCATCTCACTCTCTTTGAATCTTCTTTATCATGCTAAGAGGAGCAGGAAAAAGCAAAAAATTTCAGAATTGCACCTTGCAATGCGGAGAAATTACTGTTTTTGCATTTACAATATTCATTGATTTTTGCCATTGAAAAACGTCCAGAAATGATTGAAGCTACTGACTGAATGAAAGGAGCTGGCATCTCACTCTCTTTGAATCTTCTTTATCATGCTAAGAGGAGCAGGAAAAAGCAAAAAATTTCAGAATTGCACCTTGCAATGCGTAGAAATTACTGTATGTGCATTTACAATATTCATTGATTTTTGCCATTGAAAAACATGTTATTCATATACCAGAAATGTTTGAAGCTCCTGACTGAATGAAAGGAGCTGGCACCTCACTCTCTTTGAATCTTCTTTATCATGCTGAGAGGAGCAGGAAAAAGCAAAAAATTTCAGAATTGCACCTTGCAATGCGGAGAAATTACTGTTTGTGCATTTACAATATTCATTGATTTTTGCCATTGAAAAACGTCCAGAAATGATTGAAGCTACTGACTGAATGAAAGGAGCTGTCATCTCACTCTCTTTGAATCTTCTTTATCATGCTAAGAGGAGCAGGAAAAAGCAAAAAATTTCAGAATTGCACCTTGCAATGCGGAGAAATTACTGTTTGTGCATTTACAATATTCATTGATTTTTGCCATTGAAAAATGTTCAGAAATGATTGAAGCTACTGACTGAATGAAAGGAGCTGGCATCTCACTCTCTTTGAATCTTCTTTATCATGCTAAGAGGAGCAGGAAAAAGCAAAAAATTTCAGAATTGCGCCTTGCAATGCGGAGAAATTACTGTTTGTGCATTTACAAAATTCATTGATTTTTGCCATTGAAAAACATCATGTTATTCATATGCCAGAAATGATTGAAGCTACTGACTGAAGGAAAGGAGCTGGCATCTCACTCTCTTTGAATCTTCTTTATCATGCTAAGAGGAGCAGGAAAAAGCAAAAAATTTCAGAATTGCACCTTGCAATGCGGAGAAATTACTGTTTGTGCATTTACAATATTCATTGATTTTTGCCATTGAAAAACGTCCAGAAATGATTGAAGCTACTGACTGAATGAAAGGAGCTGGCATCTCACTCTCTTTGAATCTTCTTTATCATGCTAAGAGGAGCAGGAAAAAGCAAAAAATTTCAGAATTGCACCTTGCAATGCGGAGAAATTACTGTTTGTGCATTTACAATATTCATTGATTTTTGCGATTGAAAAACATCATGTTATTCATATACCAGAAATGATTGAAGCTACTGACTGAATGAAAGGAGCTGGCATCTCACTCTCTTTGAATCTTCTTTATCATGCTAAGAGGAGCAGGAAAAAGTAAAAAATTTCAGAATTGCACCTTGCAATGCGGAGAAATTACTGTTTGTGCATTTACAATATTCACTGATTTTTGCCATTGAAAAACGTCCAGAAATGATTGAAGCTACTGACTGAACTAAAGGAGCTGGCATCTCACTCTCTTTGAATCTTCTTTATCATGCTAAGAGGAGCAGGAAAAAGCAAAAAATTTCAGAATTGCACCTTGCAATGCGGAGAAATTACTGTTTGTGCATTTACAATATTCATTGATTTTTGCCATTGAAAAACGTCCAGAAATGATTGAAGCTACTGACTGAATGAAAGGAGCTGTCATCTCACTCTCTTTGAATCTTCTTTATCATGCTAAGAGGAGCAGGAAAAAGCAAAAAATTTCAGAATTGCACCTTGCAATGCGGAGAAATTACTGTTTGTGCATTTACAATATTCATTGATTTTTGCCATTGAAAAATGTCCAGAAATGATTGAAGCTACTGACTGAATGAAAGGAGCTGGCATCTCACTCTCTTTGAATCTTCTTTATCATGCTAAGAGGAGCAGGAAAAAGCAAAAAATTTCAGAATTGCGCCTTGCAATGCGGAGAAATTACTGTTTGTGCATTTACAAAATTCATTGATTTTTGCCATTGAAAAACATCATGTTATTCATATGCCAGAAATGATTGAAGCTACTGACTGAAGGAAAGGAGCTGGCATCTCACTCTCTTTGAATCTTCTTTATCATGCTAAGAGGAGCAGGAAAAAGCAAAAAATTTCAGAATTGCACCTTGCAATGCGGAGAAATTACTGTTTGTGCATTTACAATATTCATTGATTTTTGCCATTGAAAAACGTCCAGAAATGATTGAAGCTACTGACTGAATGAAAGGAGCTGGCATCTCACTCTCTTTGAATCTTCTTTATCATGCTAAGAGGAGCAGGAAAAAGCAAAAAATTTCAGAATTGCACCTTGCAATGCGGAGAAATTACTGTTTTTGCATTTACAATATTCATTGATTTTTGCCATTGAAAAACGTCCAGAAATGATTGAAGCTACTGACTGAATGAAAGGAGCTGGCATCTCACTCTCTTTGAATCTTCTTTATCATGCTAAGAGGAGCAGGAAAAAGCAAAAAATTTCAGAATTGCACCTTGCAATGCGGAGAAATTACTGTATGTGCATTTACAATATTCATTGATTTTTGCCATTGAAAAACATGTTATTCATATACCAGAAATGTTTGAAGCTCCTGACTGAATGAAAGGAGCTGGCACCTCACTCTCTTTGAATCTTCTTTATCATGCTGAGAGGAGCAGGAAAAAGCAAAAAATTTCAGAATTGCACCTTGCAATGCGGAGAAATTACTGTTTGTGCATTTACAATATTCATTGATTTTTGCCATTGAAAAACGTCCAGAAATGATTGAAGCTACTGACTGAATGAAAGGAGCTGTCATCTCACTCTCTTTGAATCTTCTTTATCATGCTAAGAGGAGCAGGAAAAAGCAAAAAATTTCAGAATTGCACCTTGCAATGCGGAGAAATTACTGTTTGTGCATTTACAATATTCATTGATTTTTGCCATTGAAAAACGTCCAGAAATGATTGAAGCTACTGACTGAATGAAAGGAGCTGTCATCTCACTCTCTTTGAATCTTCTTTATCATGCTAAGAGGAGCAGGAAAAAGCAAAAAATTTCAGAATTGCACCTTGCAATGCGGAGAAATTACTGTTTGTGCATTTACAATATTCATTGATTTTTGCCATTGAAAAATGTCCAGAAATGATTGAAGCTACTGACTGAATGAAAGGAGCTGGCATCTCACTCTCTTTGAATCTTCTTTATCATGCTAAGAGGAGCAGGAAAAAGCAAAAAATTTCAGAATTGCGCCTTGCAATGCGGAGAAATTACTGTTTGTGCATTTACAAAATTCATTGATTTTTGCCATTGAAAAACATCATGTTATTCATATGCCAGAAATGATTGAAGCTACTGACTGAAGGAAAGGAGCTGGCATCTCACTCTCTTTGAATCTTCTTTATCATGCTAAGAGGAGCAGGAAAAAGCAAAAAATTTCAGAATTGCACCTTGCAATGCGGAGAAATTACTGTTTGTGCATTTACAATATTCATTGATTTTTGCCATTGAAAAACGTCCAGAAATGATTGAAGCTACTGACTGAATGAAAGGAGCTGGCATCTCACTCTCTTTGAATCTTCTTTATCATGCTAAGAGGAGCAGGAAAAAGCAAAAAATTTCAGAATTGCACCTTGCAATGCGGAGAAATTACTGTTTTTGCATTTACAATATTCATTGATTTTTGCCATTGAAAAACGTCCAGAAATGATTGAAGCTACTGACTGAATGAAAGGAGCTGGCATCTCACTCTCTTTGAATCTTCTTTATCATGCTAAGAGGAGCAGGAAAAAGCAAAAAATTTCAGAATTGCACCTTGCAATGCGGAGAAATTACTGTATGTGCATTTACAATATTCATTGATTTTTGCCATTGAAAAACATGTTATTCATATACCAGAAATGTTTGAAGCTCCTGACTGAATGAAAGGAGCTGGCACCTCACTCTCTTTGAATCTTCTTTATCATGCTGAGAGGAGCAGGAAAAAGCAAAAAATTTCAGAATTGCACCTTGCAATGCGGAGAAATTACTGTTTGTGCATTTACAATATTCATTGATTTTTGCCATTGAAAAACGTCCAGAAATGATTGAAGCTACTGACTGAATGAAAGGAGCTGTCATCTCACTCTCTTTGAATCTTCTTTATCATGCTAAGAGGAGCAGGAAAAAGCAAAAAATTTCAGAATTGCACCTTGCAATGCGGAGAAATTACTGTTTGTGCATTTACAATATTCATTGATTTTTGCCATTGAAAAATGTTCAGAAATGATTGAAGCTACTGACTGAATGAAAGGAGCTGGCATCTCACTCTCTTTGAATCTTCTTTATCATGCTAAGAGGAGCAGGAAAAAGCAAAAAATTTCAGAATTGCGCCTTGCAATGCGGAGAAATTACTGTTTGTGCATTTACAAAATTCATTGATTTTTGCCATTGAAAAACATCATGTTATTCATATGCCAGAAATGATTGAAGCTACTGACTGAAGGAAAGGAGCTGGCATCTCACTCTCTTTGAATCTTCTTTATCATGCTAAGAGGAGCAGGAAAAAGCAAAAAATTTCAGAATTGCACCTTGCAATGCGGAGAAATTACTGTTTGTGCATTTACAATATTCATTGATTTTTGCCATTGAAAAACGTCCAGAAATGATTGAAGCTACTGACTGAATGAAAGGAGCTGGCATCTCACTCTCTTTGAATCTTCTTTATCATGCTAAGAGGAGCAGGAAAAAGCAAAAAATTTCAGAATTGCACCTTGCAATGCGGAGAAATTACTGTTTGTGCATTTACAATATTCATTGATTTTTGCGATTGAAAAACATCATGTTATTCATATACCAGAAATGATTGAAGCTACTGACTGAATGAAAGGAGCTGGCATCTCACTCTCTTTGAATCTTCTTTATCATGCTAAGAGGAGCAGGAAAAAGTAAAAAATTTCAGAATTGCACCTTGCAATGCGGAGAAATTACTGTTTGTGCATTTACAATATTCACTGATTTTTGCCATTGAAAAACGTCCAGAAATGATTGAAGCTACTGACTGAACTAAAGGAGCTGGCATCTCACTCTCTTTGAATCTTCTTTATCATGCTAAGAGGAGCAGGAAAAAGCAAAAAATTTCAGAATTGCACCTTGCAATGCGGAGAAATTACTGTTTGTGCATTTACAATATTCATTGATTTTTGCCATTGAAAAACGTCCAGAAATGATTGAAGCTACTGACTGAATGAAAGGAGCTGGCATCTCACTCTCTTTGAATCTTCTTTATCATGCTAAGATTAGCAGGAAAAAGCAAAAAATTTCAGAATTGCACCTTGCAATGCGGAGAAATTACTGTTTGTGCATTTACAATATTCATTGATTTTTGCCATTGAAAAACGTCCAGAAATGATTGAAGCTACTGACTGAATGAAAGGAGCTGGCATCTCACTCTCTTTGAATCTTCTTTATCATGCTAAGAGGAGCAGGAAAAAGCAAAAAATTTCAGAATTGCACCTTGCAATGCGGAGAAATTACTGTATGTGCATTTACAATATTCATTGATTTTTGCCATTGAAAAACATGTTATTCATATACCAGAAATGTTTGAAGCTCCTGACTGAATGAAAGGAGCTGGCACCTCACTCTCTTTGAATCTTCTTTATCATGCTAGGATTAACAGGAAAAAGCAAAAAATTTCAGAATTGCACCTTGCAATCTGGAGATATTACTGTTTGTGCATTTACAATATTCATTGATTTTTGCCATTGAAAAACATGTTTTTCATATACCAGAAATGTTTGAAGCTACTGACTGAATGAAAGGAGCTGGCATCTCACTCTCTTTGAATCTTCTTTATCATGCTAGGATTAGCAGGAAAAAGCAAAAAATTTCAGAATTGCACCTTGCAATGTGGAGATATTACTGTTTGTGCATTTACAATATTCATTGATTTTTGCCATTGAAAAACATGTTTTTCATATACCAGAAATGTTTGAAGCTACTGACTGAATGAAAGGAGCTGGCATCTCACTCTCTTTGAATCTTCTTTATCATGCTAGGATTAACAGGAAAAAGCTAAAAATTTCAGAATTGCACCGTGCAATGTGGAGATATTACTGTTTGTGCATTTACAATATTCATTGATTTTTGCCATTGAAAAACATGTTTTTCATATACCAGAAATGTTTGAAGCTACTGACTGAATGAAAGGAGCTGGCATCTCACTCTCTTTGAATCTTCTTTATCATGCTAGGATTAGCAGGAAAAAGCAAAAAATTTCAGAATTGCACCTTGCAATGTGGAGATATTACTGTTTGTGCATTTACAATATTCATTGATTTTTGCCATTGAAAAACATGTTTTTCATATACCAGAAATGTTTGAAGCTACTGACTGAATGAAAGGAGCTGGCATCTCACTCTCTTTGAATCTTCTTTATCATGCTAGGATTAACAGGAAAAAGCAAAAAATTTCAGAATTGCACCTTGCAATGTGGAGATATTACTGTTTGTGCATTTACAATATTCATTGATTTTTGCCATTGAAAAACATGTTTTTCATATACCAGAAATGTTTGAAGCTACTGACTGAATGAAAGGAGCTGGCATCTCACTCTCTTTGAATCTTCTTTATCATGCTAGGATTAGCAGGAAAAAGCAAAAAATTTCAGAATTGCACCTTGCAATGTGGAGATATTACTGTTTGTGCATTTACAATATTCATTGATTTTTGCCATTGAAAAACATGTTTTTCATATACCAGAAATGTTTGAAGCTACTGACTGAATGAAAGGAGCTGGCATCTCACTCTCTTTGAATCTTCTTTATCATGCTAGGATTAACAGGAAAAAGCTAAAAATTTCAGAATTGCACCGTGCAATGTGGAGATATTACTGTTTGTGCATTTACAATATTCATTGATTTTTGCCATTGAAAAACATGTTTTTCATATACCAGAAATGTTTGAAGCTACTGACTGAATGAAAGGAGCTGGCATCTCACTCTCTTTGAATCTTCTTTATCATGCTAGGATTAGCAGGAAAAAGCAAAAAATTTCAGAATTCCACCTTGCAATGTGGAGATATTACTGTTTGTGCATTTACAATATTCATTGATTTTTGCCATTGAAAAACATGTTTTTCATATACCAGAAATGTTTGAAGCTACTGACTGAATGAAAGGAGCTGGCATCTCACTCTCTTTGAATCTTCTTTATCATGCTAGGATTAACAGGAAAAAGCAAAAAATTTCAGAATTGCACCTTGCAATGTGGAGATATTACTGTTTGTGCATTTACAATATTCATTGATTTTTGCCATTGAAAAACATGTTTTTCATATACCAGAAATGTTTGAAGCTACTGACTGAATGAAAGGAGCTGGCATCTCACTCTTTTTGAATCTTCTTTATCATGCTAGGATTAGCAGGAAAAAGCTAAAAATTTCAGAATTGCACCTTGCAATGTGGAGATATTACTGTTTGTGCATTTACAATATTCATTGATTTTTGCCATTGAAAAACATGTTTTTCATATACCAGAAATGTTTGAAGCTACTGACTGAATGAAAGGAGCTGGCATCTCACTCTCTTTGAATCTTCTTTATCATGCTAGGATTAGCAGGAAAAAGCAAAAAATTTCAGAATTGCACCTTGCAATGTGGAGATATTACTGTTTGTGCATTTACAATATTCATTGATTTTTGCCATTGAAAAACGTTTTTCATATACCAGAAATGTTTGAAGCTACTGACTGAATGAAAGGAGCTGGCATCTCACTCTCTTTGAATCTTCTTTATCATGCTAGGATTAACAGGAAAAAGCTAAAAATTTCAGAATTGCACCGTGCAATGTGGAGATATTACTGTTTGTGCATTTACAATATTCATTGATTTTTGCCATTGAAAAACATGTTTTTCATATACCAGAAATGTTTGAAGCTACTGACTGAATGAAAGGAGCTGGCATCTCACTCTCTTTGAATCTTCTTTATCATGCTAGGATTAGCAGGAAAAAGCAAAAAATTTCAGAATTGCACCTTGCAATGTGGAGATATTACTGTTTGTGCATTTACAATATTCATTGATTTTTGCCATTGAAAAACATGTTTTTCATATACCAGAAATGTTTGAAGCTACTGACTGAATGAAAGGAGCTGGCATCTCACTCTCTTTGAATCTTCTTTATCATGCTAGGATTAACAGGAAAAAGCAAAACATTTCAGAATTGCACCTTGCAATGTGGAGATATTACTGTTTGTGCATTTACAATATTCATTGATTTTTGCCATTGAAAAACATGTTTTTCATATACCAGAAATGTTTGAAGCTACTGACTGAATGAAAGGAGCTGGCATCTCACTCTCTTTGAATCTTCTTTATCATGCTAGGATTAGCAGGAAAAAGCAAAAAATTTCAGAATTGCACCTTGCAATGTGGAGATATTACTGTTTGTGCATTTACAATATTCATTGATTTTTGCCATTGAAAAACATGTTTTTCATATACCAGAAATGTTTGAAGCTACTGACTGAATGAAAGGAGCTGGCATCTCACTCTCTTTGAATCTTCTTTATCATGCTAGGATTAACAGGAAAAAGCAAAAAATTTCAGAATTGCACCTTGCAATGTGGAGATATTACTGTTTGTGCATTTACAATATTCATTGATTTTTGCCATTGAAAAACATGTTTTTCATATACCAGAAATGTTTGAAGCTACTGACTGAATGAAAGGAGCTGGCATCTCACTCTCTTTGAATCTTCTTTATCATGCTAGGATTAGCAGGAAAAAGCAAAAAATTTCAGAATTGCACCTTGCAATGTGGAGATATTACTGTTTGTGCATTTACAATATTCATTGATTTTTGCCATTGAAAAACATGTTTTTCATATACCAGAAATGTTTGAAGCTACTGACTGAATGAAAGGAGCTGGCATCTCACTCTCTTTGAATCTTCTTTATCATGCTAGGATTAACAGGAAAAAGCTAAAAATTTCAGAATTGCACCGTGCAATGTGGAGATATTACTGTTTGTGCATTTACAATATTCATTGATTTTTGCCATTGAAAAACATGTTTTTCATATACCAGAAATGTTTGAAGCTACTGACTGAATGAAAGGAGCTGGCATCTCACTCTCTTTGAATCTTCTTTATCATGCTAGGATTAGCAGGAAAAAGCAAAAAATTTCAGAATTCCACCTTGCAATGTGGAGATATTACTGTTTGTGCATTTACAATATTCATTGATTTTTGCCATTGAAAAACATGTTTTTCATATACCAGAAATGTTTGAAGCTACTGACTGAATGAAAGGAGCTGGCATCTCACTCTCTTTGAATCTTCTTTATCATGCTAGGATTAACAGGAAAAAGCAAAAAATTTCAGAATTGCACCTTGCAATGTGGAGATATTACTGTTTGTGCATTTACAATATTCATTGATTTTTGCCATTGAAAAACATGTTTTTCATATACCAGAAATGTTTGAAGCTACTGACTGAATGAAAGGAGCTGGCATCTCACTCTTTTTGAATCTTCTTTATCATGCTAGGATTAGCAGGAAAAAGCTAAAAATTTCAGAATTGCACCTTGCAATGTGGAGATATTACTGTTTGTGCATTTACAATATTCATTGATTTTTGCCATTGAAAAACATGTTTTTCATATACCAGAAATGTTTGAAGCTACTGACTGAATGAAAGGAGCTGGCATCTCACTCTCTTTGAATCTTCTTTATCATGCTAGGATTAGCAGGAAAAAGCAAAAAATTTCAGAATTGCACCTTGCAATGTGGAGATATTACTGTTTGTGCATTTACAATATTCATTGATTTTTGCCATTGAAAAACGTTTTTCATATACCAGAAATGTTTGAAGCTACTGACTGAATGAAAGGAGCTGGCATCTCACTCTCTTTGAATCTTCTTTATCATGCTAGGATTAACAGGAAAAAGCTAAAAATTTCAGAATTGCACCGTGCAATGTGGAGATATTACTGTTTGTGCATTTACAATATTCATTGATTTTTGCCATTGAAAAACATGTTTTTCATATACCAGAAATGTTTGAAGCTACTGACTGAATGAAAGGAGCTGGCATCTCACTCTCTTTGAATCTTCTTTATCATGCTAGGATTAGCAGGAAAAAGCAAAAAATTTCAGAATTGCACCTTGCAATGTGGAGATATTACTGTTTGTGCATTTACAATATTCATTGATTTTTGCCATTGAAAAACATGTTTTTCATATACCAGAAATGTTTGAAGCTACTGACTGAATGAAAGGAGCTGGCATCTCACTCTCTTTGAATCTTCTTTATCATGCTAGGATTAACAGGAAAAAGCAAAACATTTCAGAATTGCACCTTGCAATGTGGAGATATTACTGTTTGTGCATTTACAATATTCATTGATTTTTGCCATTGAAAAACATGTTTTTCATATACCAGAAATGTTTGAAGCTACTGACTGAATGAAAGGAGCTGGCATCTCACTCTCTTTGAATCTTCTTTATCATGCTAGGATTAGCAGGAAAAAGCAAAAAATTTCAGAATTGCACCTTGCAATGTGGAGATATTACTGTTTGTGCATTTACAATATTCATTGATTTTTGCCATTGAAAAACATGTTTTTCATATACCAGAAATGTTTGAAGCTACTGACTGAATGAAAGGAGCTGGCATCTCACTCTCTTTGAATCTTCTTTATCATGCTAGGATTAACAGGAAAAAGCTAAAAATTTCAGAATTGCACCGTGCAATGTGGAGATATTACTGTTTGTGCATTTACAATATTCATTGATTTTTGCCATTGAAAAACATGTTTTTCATATACCAGAAATGTTTGAAGCTACTGACTGAATGAAAGGAGCTGGCATCTCACTCTCTTTGAATCTTCTTTATCATGCTAGGATTAGCAGGAAAAAGCAAAAAATTTCAGAATTGCACCTTGCAATGTGGAGATATTACTGTTTGTGCATTTACAATATTCATTGATTTTTGCCATTGAAAAACATGTTTTTCATATACCAGAAATGTTTGAAGCTACTGACTGAATGAAAGGAGCTGGCATCTCACTCTCTTTGAATCTTCTTTATCATGCTAGGATTAACAGGAAAAAGCAAAAAATTTCAGAATTGCACCTTGCAATGTGGAGATATTACTGTTTGTGCATTTACAATATTCATTGATTTTTGCCATTGAAAAACATGTTTTTCATATACCAGAAATGTTTGAAGCTACTGACTGAATGAAAGGAGCTGGCATCTCACTCTCTTTGAATCTTCTTTATCATGCTAGGATTAGCAGGAAAAAGCAAAAAATTTCAGAATTGCACCTTGCAATGTGGAGATATTACTGTTTGTGCATTTACAATATTCATTGATTTTTGCCATTGAAAAACATGTTTTTCATATACCAGAAATGTTTGAAGCTACTGACTGAATGAAAGGAGCTGGCATCTCACTCTCTTTGAATCTTCTTTATCATGCTAGGATTAACAGGAAAAAGCTAAAAATTTCAGAATTGCACCGTGCAATGTGGAGATATTACTGTTTGTGCATTTACAATATTCATTGATTTTTGCCTTTGAAAAACATGTTTTTCATATACCAGAAATGTTTGAAGCTACTGACTGAATGAAAGGAGCTGGCATCTCACTCTCTTTGAATCTTCTTTATCATGCTAGGATTAGCAGGAAAAAGCAAAAAATTTCAGAATTGCACCTTGCAATGTGGAGATATTACTGTTTGTGCATTTACAATATTCATTGATTTTTGCCATTGAAAAACATGTTTTTCATATACCAGAAATGTTTGAAGCTACTGACTGAATGAAAGGAGCTGGCATCTCACTCTCTTTGAATCTTCTTTATCATGCTAGGATTAACAGGAAAAAGCAAAGAATTTCAGAATTGCACCTTGCAATGTGGAGATATTACTGTTTGTGCATTTACAATATTCATTGATTTTTGCCATTGAAAAACATGTTTTTCATATACCAGAAATGTTTGAAGCTACTGACTGAATGAAAGGAGCTGGCATCTCACTCTCTTTGAATCTTCTTTATCATGCTAGGATTAACAGGAAAAAGCTAAAAATTTCAGAATTGCACCGTGCAATGTGGAGATATTACTGTTTGTGCATTTACAATATTCATTGATTTTTGCCATTGAAAAACATGTTTTTCATATACCAGAAATGTTTGAAGCTACTGACTGAATGAAAGGAGCTGGCATCTCACTCTCTTTGAATCTTCTTTATCATGCTAGGATTAGCAGGAAAAAGCAAAAAATTTCAGAATTGCACCTTGCAATGTGGAGATATTACTGTTTGTGCATTTACAATATTCATTGATTTTTGCCATTGAAAAACATGTTTTTCATATACCAGAAATGTTTGAAGCTACTGACTGAATGAAAGGAGCTGGCATCTCACTCTCTTTGAATCTTCTTTATCATGCTAGGATTAACAGGAAAAAGCAAAAAATTTCAGAATTGCACCTTGCAATGTGGAGATATTACTGTTTGTGCATTTACAATATTCATTGATTTTTGCCATTGAAAAACATGTTTTTCATATACCAGAAATGTTTGAAGCTACTGACTGAATGAAAGGAGCTGGCATCTCACTCTCTTTGAATCTTCTTTATCATGCTAGGATTAGCAGGAAAAAGCAAAAAATTTCAGAATTGCACCTTGCAATGTGGAGATATTACTGTTTGTGCATTTACAATATTCATTGATTTTTGCCATTGAAAAACATGTTTTTCATATACCAGAAATGTTTGAAGCTACTGACTGAATGAAAGGAGCTGGCATCTCACTCTCTTTGAATCTTCTTT